>NW_024412397.1:45582421-45587144 GCF_014898765.1 Herpailurus yagouaroundi | reverse complement strand
GAAGCTGAGATTTCTAAACAGAAGAAATATACTGGCAGTAGAGATTCATAACTTAGAAGTATATCTGATTTGGTAAAGTATTTTTCTTCTCTGCTCAAAAGGACAGGAGGAAACAGTAATAACTATATTTCACAAGAATCTATTCATTTAAAAAACATTTACTGAACTCACTCTAAACGTCAATGGACTCAATGCTCCAATCAAAAGACATAGAGTAACAGAATGGATAAGAAACCAAGACTCATCTATATGCTGTTTACAAGAGACCCACTTTAGACCTAAAGACACCTACAGATTGAAAACAAGAGGATGGAGAACCATCTATCATGCTAATGGTCAACAAAAGAAAGCTGGAGTAGCCATACTTACATCAGACAATCTAGACTTTAAAATAAAGATTGTATCAAGAGATGCAGAAGGGCATTATGTCATAATCAAGGGGTCTATAGACCAAGACCTAACAATTGTAAACATTTATGCACCAAATGTGAAAGTACCCAAATATATAAATCAATTAATCACAAACATCAAGAAACTCATCGATAGTAATACCATAATAGTAGGAGACTTCAACACCCCACTCACAGCAATGGACAGATCATCTCATCAAAAAATCAACAAGGATGGGGCGCCTGGGTGGCGCAGTCGGTTAAGCGTCCGACTTCAGCCAGGTCACGATCTCGCGCTCCGTGAGTTCGAGCCCCGCGTCGGGCTCTGGGCTGATGGCTCAGAGCCTGGAGCCTGTTTCCGATTCTGTGTCTCCCTCTCTCTCTGCCCCTCCCCCGTTCATGCTCTGTCTCTCTCTGTCCCAAAAAATAAATAAACGTTGAAAAAAAAATTAAAAAAAAAAAAATCAACAAGGAAACAATGGCTTTGAATGACACATTGGACCAGATGGACTTAACAGACATATTCAGAACATTTCATCCTAAAGCAGCAGAATATACATTCTTCTCCAGTGCACATGGAACGTTCTCCAGAATAGACCATATACTGGGATACAAATCAGCCCTAAGTAACTACAAAAAGGTCGAGATCAGGGGCGCCTGGGTGGCTCAGTCGGTTGAGCATCCAGCTTCGGCTCAGGTCATGATCTCATGGTCTGTGGGTTTGAGCCCCGCGTTGGGCTCTGTGCTGACAGCTCAGAGCCTGGAGCCTGCTTCCGATCTTGTGTCTCCCTCTCTCTCTGCCCCTCCCCCACTCTCACTTTGTCTCACTCTGTCTCTCAAAAATAAATAAATGTGAAAAAAAAGAACTTAGAAAAAGATCGAGATCATACCATGCATATTTTCAGATCACAATGCTATGAAACTCGAAATCAACCACAAGAAAAAATTTGGAAAGGTAACAAATACTTGGAGACTGAAGAACATCCTACTAAAGCATGAATGGGCTAACCAAGTAGTTAAAGAAGAAATTAAAAAGTGTATGAAAGTCAATGAAAATGATAGCACCACAACCCAAAACCTCTGGGACACAGCAAAGGCGGTCATAAGAGGAAAGTATATAGCAATCCAGGCCTTCCTAAAGAAGGAAGATCTCAGATACACAACCTAACCTTACGCCTTAAGGAGCTGGAAAAAGAACAGCAAATAAAACGCCAAACCAGCCGAGATAGGAAATAATCAAGATTAGAGCAGAAATTAATGCTATCAAAACCAAAAAAACACTAGAACAGATCAATGAAACCAGAGGCTGGTTCTTTGAAAGAATTAACAAAATTGATAAACCACCAGCCAGTTTGATCAAGAAGAAAAAGGAAAGGACCCAAATAAGTAAAATCAAGAATGAAAGAGGAGAGATCACAACCAACACAACAGAAATAAAAACAATAATAAGAGAATATTATGAGCAATTATATGCCAACAAAATGGGCAATCTGGAAGAAATGGGCAAATTCCTAGAAACATATACACTACCAAAACTGAAACAGGAAGAAATAGAAAATTTGAACAGACCCATAACCAGTAAGGAAATCGAATTAGTAACCAAAAATCTGCCAAAAAACAAGAGTCCAGGGCCAGATGGCTTTCCAGGGGAATTCTACCAAACATTTAAGGAAGAGTTAACACCTATTCTCTTGAAACTGTTCCAAAAAATAGAAACGGAAGGAAAACTTCCAAACTCTTTCTATGAAGCCAGCATTACCTTGATTCCAAAACCAGAAAAAGACCCACTAAAAAGAAGTATAGACCAATTTCCCTGGTGAACATGGATGCAAAAATCCTCAACAAGATATTAGCCAACCGGATCCAACAACACATTAAAAAATTTATTCACCACGACCAAGTGGGATTTATACTTGGGATGTAGGGCGGTTCAATATCCGCAAAACAATTAACATGATTCATCACATCAATAAAAGAAAGGACAAGGAACATAGGATCCTCTCAATAGATGCAGAGAAAGCATTTGACAAAATACAGCATCCTTTCTTGATAAAAACCCTCAAGAAAGTAGGGATAGGAAGATCATACCTCGGGATGATAAAAGCCACATACGAGCGACCCAATGCTAATATCATCTTCAATGGGGAAAAACTGAGAGCTTTCTCCCTAAGGTCAGGAATGAGACAGGGATGTTCACTCTTGCCATTGTTATTCAACATAGTATTGGAAGTCTTAGCCTCTGTAATCAGACAACAAAAAGAAATAAAAGGCATCCAAATCAGCCAGAAGGAGGTCAAACTTACACTCTTCTCAGATGACATGATACTCTATATGGAAAACCCAAAAGATTCCACCAAAAAACTTCTAGAACTGATTCATGAATTCAGCAAAGTTGCAGGATATAAAATCAATGCACAGAAATCGGTTGCATTTCTGTACACCAACAATGAAGCGACAGAAAGAGAAACCAAGGAATCAATCCCATTTACAGTTGCACCAAAAAACATAAAATACCTAGGAATAAATCTAACCAAAGAGGTGAAAAATCTATACACTGAAAACTATAGAAAGCTTATGAAAGAAACTGAAGAAGACACAAAGAAACGGAAAAAGATTCCATGCTCCTGGATAGGAAGAACAAATATTGTTAAAATGTTGATACTACCCAAAGCAATCTACATACTCAATGCAATCCCTATGAAAGTAACACCAGCATTCTTCACAGAGCTAGAACAAATAATCCTAAAATTTGTATGGAACCAGAAAAGACCCCGAATAGCCAAAGCAATCTTGAAAAGGAAAACCAAAGCAGGAGGCATCACAATCCCAGACTTCAAGCTATACTACAAAGCTGTAATCATCAAGACAGTATGGTACTGGCAGAAGAAAAGACACTCAGATCAATGGAACACAATAGAGAAGCCAGAAATGGACCCACAAATGTATGGGCAACTAATCTTTGACAAAGCAGGAAAGAATATCCAGTGGAATAAAGACAGTCTCTACATCAAGTGGTGGTGGGAAAACTGGACAGTGACATGCAGAAGAATGAACTGAACCACTTTCTTACACCATACACAAAAATAAACTCAAAACGGATGAAAGACGTAAATGCAAGAGAGGAAGCCATCAAAATCCTCGAGGAGAAAGCAGGCAAAAACCTCTTTGATCTTGCCTGCAGCAATTTCTTACTCAACACGTCTCCAGAGGCAAGGGAAAAAAAAGCAAAAATGAACTACTGGGACCTCATCAAAATGAAAAGCTTCTGCACAGTGAAGGAAACAATCAGCAAAACTAAAAGGCAATCGACAGAATGGGAGAAGATATTTGCAAATGACATATCAGATAAAGGGTTAGTATCCAAAATCTACAAAGAACTTATCAAACTCAACACCCAAAAAACAAATAATCCAGTGAAGAAATGGGCAAATGACATGAATAGACACTTCTCCAAAGAAGACATCCAGATGGCCAACTGACACATGAAAAAATGTTCAACATCACTCATCATCAGGGAAATACAAATCAAAACCACAATGAGATACCACCTTACACCTGTCAGAATGGCTAACATTAACAACTCAGGCAACAACAGATGTTGGCAAGGATGAGGAGAAAGAGAATCTCTTTTGCATTGTTGGTGGGAATGCAAGCTGGTGCAGCCACTCTGGAAAACAATATGGAGGTTTCTCAAAAAACTAAAAATAGAACTACCCTACGGCCCAGCAATTGCACTACTAGGCATTTACCCAAGGGATACGGGTGTGCTGTTTTGAAGGGACACATGCACCCCCATGTTTATAGCAGCACTATCAACAATAGCCAAAGTATGGAAAGAGCCCAAATGTCCATCGATGGATGAATGGATAAAGAAAATATGGTATATATATATATATATATATATATATATATATATATACACACACACACACACAATGGAGTATTACTCAGCAGTCAAAAAGAATGAAATCTTGCCATTTGCAACTACGTGGATGGAACTGGAGGGTATTATGATAAGTGAAATTAGTCAGAGAAAGACAAAAATCACATGACTTCACTCATATGAGGGCTTCAAGAGACAAAACAGATGAACATAAGGGAAGGGAAACAAAAATAATATAAAAACAGGGAGGGGGACAAAACAAAAGAGACTCATAAATATGGAGAACAAACTGAGGGTTGCTGGAGGGGTTGTGGGGGGGGATGGGCTAAATGGGTAAGGGGCACTAAGGAATCTACTCCTAAAATCATTGCTTCACTATATACTAACTAATTTGGATGTAAATTTAAAAAAAATAAAAAAATAAAGTTAAATAAAAAAAAAAAAAAAAAAA
>NW_024412397.1:45535526-45582321 GCF_014898765.1 Herpailurus yagouaroundi | reverse complement strand
CATTTACTGAATGCCTGCTCTGTGCCTGACCCTGTGTTGGGTACTATGAAAAAATCTGAAACTTCACTGGGCTCCAGTGGAAGGAAGTAGGCAAATACGTTAGAGGGGCAGATAAAACACAAACATATCAAACTTAGCAATATGTAATTGCTAAAATAATATCACAAATTTCTAAAAAATTGTATTTCATAGTGGTAGTGTAGTAGCAGCTTTGACAGGACAGAATTGGATTGTTCAGGATCCCATTTGAGACCAGAGCTGCTTAGGATGGAGCTTTGTACTGGGTAAAAACATCAACACAACATGGGGGGGGGGATACATTCTCTTCCACCAAGGTAGGGGGTGGTATGGAATCAGAAGCAGGTAATCCTAGTATTACACTGAAAGACAACAAAACATTTGCCAGGCACACGAGGGGCTAAGGTCATTCCAAGCAGAAGAGAAAGTGTGAGCAAAGGCATGGAATCATGAGATGGCAGTCCAGTCTCTGGCCAAACATTTACAGAACCTTGGTGCCAATTACAGAATGCTGCTTCCTGTGGAAAGACACAGTTTTAAAAAGATTCCCCTTGGGACTGACAAAATAAAGACAAGGTACTTGTTTTGGGTGGAAGACTTAGAAAAAGTTGCTCCTTCCTTTGAGCTAATTCAGCCCTGAGGCCAGGGCCCACAGCTTGGAAACAATGAAGTGAGTTTTTAATTCCCATTCACTCTGCAGGTCACAAATTGCAGAACTCTATCTGGAGGCCTGCATCATTCTTCATGTTTTTCAGTCCATCCCTCACTGGGAGTCTGCAATTGCCTTACTATTTCCTTTATTCCACCCATGTCTCTCGGCAATCCACCTGCTACAGAGTGCCGGATGATCTTCTGAGTACAAATTTGACCATACTCTCTTTCCCCGCTTCTTCTTTGACTATTGTAGTGGTTTTTAGACCTATGGTTAGACCCAACACTACCTTTTATAACAAATGTTGTGGCCAGGTGTTTGTAAACAATGCAGCAAATGTTTCCTTCCCTTCCTGTACTAGCCCCTCCCAAAAGATGGAATTTATTTTCCCATCCTTTGAATCTGGAAATTTCTGTGACTTGTTTTGTCAATGGAATGCAGGAAGAGTGACAATGTGACAGTTTTGAGTCTAGGCTGGCTCGACTGAAATCTCTTGCCTCTGCCATATGACCATGTCTGGGCTAGCCTATGGGAGGATGAGACACACATGGGCCAAAGTGAGATAGTCCAGTTGTCTCAACCGAGACTCTAGACATGGGAGAAAGTCCAGTCAATATTGGCAAAGCCTACCGCCTGACCTCTGCACGTGTCTGCAGAATCATGAGGAAGTTCAGTCTAAATTATAAACTCACAGAGCTGGTGAGTTGGGTGGTGGTCGGGTGACGTTATGAAATTTTGGGGGTGGTTTATTATGCAGCAATAGCTAACTGATACAATTATCTTGAAATGAAATGCACATATGGTAAAACTTACATGCACATGTAATTTCAAAAATTTAATTAAATGTCCTAATTATCACCAAAAAGAACCAAAGGGCAATAATTTATAATAAAACAATACAAACTTGAATACATAAGTCTTCCTAGGAAAGACTACCAAAAGGGAATAATGAAGAGTAGCAAGAGGGTTGAACCAATACCTAGAACACTGAATGTATCAGCAATAATCCCAGATTGATACACACTATGTATTAGTGTTCCAAATGAGCAAATCAGCAGTTGGTGACATAGTTTTTCAAAGGAATTCTCTTGGTCAAGTTCCGAGCAAAATTTTAAAAAGCTTTCCCTTGGTTTACAGGGTAATTCTTTTCCGGAAAATCTGGTGTCTCTTAAAATAACAATAATTTCTTTGTTTATGTCTCAAATAGAGTAAGGGTCTATGATCACCTAATTATAAACATGACTTCAAGAATGTCCAGTAGGATTTGAGGAAACCACGTGCAACTGGGGGCAGTTCTTCGTTGGGTAGAACTGACTTGCACATTCAATGATGTCTAACAGTATTGGCTTCGATCCACTAAATGCCAGAGACCCTCAATTTTTGTAACAAGAAACTATCCTCACAAACTTTCAGAAATTCTTCCTAGGACGGCTTGCAGCCTCTGATGGAATCACTGCTCTGTTGAATAAAGTGTTAGATCCTGTTGTTGTTGGACATACTGTGTTACATCACAGCACCCTGCATTAGTCTGTTTAGAGGCAACAAAAATGAAGCTCTTTGCACTCATTGGCCATCTTCGAATTCCTAGAAGCTAAGAAGTGGATGTGATATAGAAATGCAACACATTACAGTGAACACAGAAAAGCAAATGTTCTGTCTTCCTAGGAGAAGTGTTAGAGAGTTAAACAATATTAATGACTGTGTAAATATATAAAATATGAAGTCAGCTCAGGGCAGTAACGTCAGGTGGGAGGAGAAGTCAAATGGCAAAAAAGGAAAAACCAATTTCTTTCTGAAATGAAATTGAAATTTAATTGAAATTTAACTTATTTTAAAGAAGCTAATTGATTTAATTTAAGTTAAATTGAAATTACAATTAACTTATCTGTTGTAACTCAACCATGCGGGTTGACTAACGGATAGATGTCTTATGATTTGATTTAGCTTTAAATAAGTAGAAAAACTAACATAATTCATCCTGAAAATAATTTTGAAATAATAATTTTGAGAAAACTGACATCTGAAGTAACATTTGTTGTTTGTGAGAATAAAAAGTTTATTTAAAGGTTGAGGGCAGAGTTGGGGGCTAAGAATGGCTTATTGAAATCAAGGCTCTAGAGTAATCTGCATAACAATTACACTAATCATTTTCCTACCAGAAAAAATTGATGATGTGTAGACTTTCCTGACCACATGGTGAGTCAGGGGAACAAGGAACCAAATTCATGATTCCCAGTCCCAGACTAACATGTCATTATTCAAGAAGACCTACATCTACCACTCATGGGAGGTTAGCCCAAAGCTCACAATCTAGGTCGGTGGGTGAAGTGTTTCAATTTACAGGATGAAATGATGGGCACGGACCTGGTAAATTGTACTTGCAATTATTTCCTTAATTATAACTGCAGGGTAATTTCCGCAGATAGGGTGCATAATATAGGAAGATTTTTTTTCCCTTCACATTAAGGAGTAGGGCGATTGAAGGTCTCTCATCTTTGCTGTAAGGTGTTGCTGAGATATCTAATATCCCTTAAATACAGCACTTAATGATTTTATGTAGTTTACAACTTCTTCACATGACAACCCCAAAAAATGATGAATTCTGAAAAGAACATCGATTAAACTGGTTTTGCAGTGTCCTGTGGACAAAAGCAAGCTTTCTTACCACACCTTTCTCTTTTTAATCTGTGGTTTTGGTCTTCTATATAACACCACGAAATAGGTTTTCTTGCTGGTTTGTGTCCTGTAAAAATGTGTTTTTTTGCTCTTTTGTTTTTCTCCCCATTTACTTGATCAGTGTGAAAAACTATCTTCCTCTGGCCTCAGATCACACGCTATGACCATCAAGTTTAGGTAAAGCAGATCCTGGAAACACATTTTATCGATTTCTTAAGGATATAGTGATGCAAGCGTCTGAAAAAGGACCAAACAAACAAACAAACCCCAAACCAAAAAAACCCTACAAAATAGGAATAAAAACCCAAACCGGAACGCAATGTCGCAGCTAATGACAACAAAGAACAATAAAGTGAAAGAACAGAGCTGGGCACAGTGGGAAGAAATGAAATGAAAGACAGTCCAGTAAAAACAAAGACCGTATAACTGAGGAAAAGAGGGGGCAGGACGGATGTCCTCAGGGAAAAAAGGCAGGAAGGGACAAGAACAGTGAGAAAGATGCTCAGAGGAAGCAAAGAAAGGGACTTGGCAGGAGGAAAGATTTTGTCTCCCTGTTCTCTTCTGCCTTTATTATTATTATTATTATTATTAATTACTACTACTATTATTATTTTCTTCTTAGCATCTCATTTGTGCTTCCAGTGGTGACGTACAGGAGAGAGAAGACAGGACTTCTGACTCTAGTACTGTGCACACTTTAAATGCTCCTTCTCCAATCAACCTGGCACCTAAAAATAGTCGATCAGAAGACGTCCTGAATCTTATGTCTATACACACAAGTATTTTATCCTCCCTTGAAAAGACACATGCCAGTAATTGCTTTATTTCAGAAAACACTTTTGGCAATGCTGATTTTATATCCCTAAGTGCCCCCTAGTGACAAGGTCCAACTTCAAAATCTCTTTTGCAAGTAATTTTGTTCTAAATGTTTCCTTTTCCCAGTACAAATGTGGCCATCTCGGGGACAAAGCATCCAGCTTATTATCAATTTATTTTAATGAGGCAAGAGGAAAGTTTCTTGGGTAGGTAGAAGACATTATAACAGTGAGTTACTATTTTTCTCTATAAATTAATTTATTATTGAAGAAATCTATAGTCTCCTATTATAAGAGCAAGTTTCCTTCAGTTGTACCATTACAAAATAAACTATTTGGGAATGTGATCAGTCATATCCCCCTCTTCCTCTGTGAAGTTGTATTAAGACTCAAATCCTGACATAGTTTCTTTCCATTCATCTCGTGAAACAATAAAATAGCATAGACACAGACGTGACACTCTACAATTCTTTCCGAGTTATAATTTCTTCTGATCACTTCTGATATTTCTAGGAACTTAGTATGGTAGGTAAAAGGCAAAATGTTGCAATCATAAAATAAATTTTATTTATTGAATTTATTTATTTATTTATTGAATTTATTTATTTATTTATTGAATATTGACTTAGTAACTTTTTATAGGATGTGAGGTATGTTACATAATTTCTTGAAGTGTGAATGTTATATCTGTAAAATGGGAGTGATAATAAAAGACTGTTGTGGGGGATCAAATACGATATTACATGTTAGGCTGTTCTTGCATATATTTAGGGCTTAATAAATGATAATCACTGTGATGATGTGCAGTTCAATGCTTGATGTAAGCCAATTCTGTGTATTTTCTTCTCTCTTTGAAAATACTTGATAGAATTAGGGACACCTGGGGGGCTCAGTCGGTTAAGCATCCCACTCTTGGTTTCGGCTCAGGTCATGATCTCACGGTTCATGAATTTGAGTCCTGTGTCGGGCTCCACGCTGACAGCAAGGAGCCTGCCTGGGATTCTCTCTCTCTGCCCCTCCTCTGCTTTCTCGGTCTCTCAAAATAAATAAACACTTAAAAAAATTTAAAAAATATTTGGTAGGATCAATCTCAATACTCTGAAGCAGAGTCATCAAGACCTTTAAACAGACTATGGACAATATTTACTTCCAATCTGAGCTATTTTTAGATTCTCTTTGGAACCTAAGTGTTCAAGAACTTAACTAGAACATCCAACAAATCCAGTTGTGTTGTACCATATTTAACAAATTGTCTGAATAAAACATGCAAATGGGAGATATTAAAACTTTTCTTATATCCGTTTATCATTTATAGATTCTTAAACATACTCTCATTTTATTGAGGAAACTAAGGCACAAAGAGGTACATCAATTGGAGAAAAATGGGGGAAGGGACAGCTCTGGAGGGGAAGTATCGGAATCTTCTGGGGGGAGTGATTTTCCCAGATACACACTCCCATGCTCCTTTAGAGGCATAAGATGCTTAAGAATATGCAGCCCCAGAGCCACTATTATTGACGGACATGTGTTGAATTCCTCAGCCACTTCTGGAATGGAAATAAGGTTAGTAACCGATCTTGATTAAGAACTCCAGTCAATTATGCTTACATTTATTTATATTTCTATAGCTACATAAGAGAAATTGCTTGTAATTCTTGCTTTAGAATTTTTAGCTTCAAATTCTCCTGGTTTTCCTCACTTGTACTCCCTATACTCCCCTAGTCCTATTTCTGTCACCTATTTACAGACCTAGTTAAAAGGAAAACTGATTAGCATGAAGTTAAAAGGATCAGTGTGCAATTGGAATTTTCTCTCTGATGTAATCAGAATAATGGAAAGACTTTAGCCAGTGCCCTCAAGAGAATGAGGTTAGCTGCTCTAGGCTTTATTAATTTTTCTTATTTTTTTTTTGGCCAGGATCAAATATTCATTGATGAATCTATTTTCAGAGATCTCTAAACCTTACACCTCAGGCATGGGGAGGGTATGTTATATTCGCAGAACTCAATTTCAATGAATTTGGGGCAAGTAAGTACTTTCTGTGTTCTGAAAACCTCTAGCAATACACGGATCGTGAACTGAGTTTAAAGTAGTATCCCCTGCCATATAAATTTTTATTGTAATTCTCTTTGGCCTGTTTTATCATTTAATTTTCATTCACTTGATTTCAGTTATGGTTGAAATCCAAAGATCTGTAGTTCTCTGTCCTCACAGTGTCCCAGTGTGTCACATAAACAGTGGTAACAATTGTTTCTAAAAACTATTTCCCATCTCCAGGTGCAGGTCTGTTCTTTTGTACTAAAATTTGTTAACCCCCTCTCCCCCTTTTCAGATTCAAGTAATTTATGTGATTTACTTCTGAGTCTTCTTGGGATTGCTGCAATTTTAGAAGTTAGTTCTGCTCAACATACAAAGGTTCACGGAACAGCTTAATCTCACTGATCTGGACTGAGTCAGACCAGCAAAGCCAAGTTGTCTGAGCAACTTCAGGGCTGGTGACCAGACACTGGTGAATGAGCAGGACTCCTGAGTAGGCAGACTTGTCATGACAATATCAAGCATGGCCTGAAAGTAGGTGAGAGGGCACAGAATGTTTTCAATACTCCAGTTTACACGAGTGTGTGTGTGTGTGTGTGTGTGTGTGTGTGTGTGTATTCCCATTTATTCCATGGAGTTCACCTCAACCTCTTAAATCTTAAAATTTCAAGTCCAATATAAAAATTCCATACCTTGGTATCAAAGTCACAGTGAGAAGCAGATTTTAGTTTCTTGCATCCTAATGGGAGTCCTTGACAATATATTACCTCTGGACTTAGGTATTTCCTTCAATTATGTCATGAAATGGCTGTCTCTTGCTAAAGAGTACTTTGGGCATCAGAGGATATGTGAAGGAAATACTACTTTTAATGTGGGTGCCCTCTCACAAGGAAGGCACAGGCTTCTTGACTTTAAGCATGACCTTGCCTTGGAGAGATGATGGAACCTTGGCAGATTCACATTACCTTCTTGAGATACTACTCCTCAGTAGCTGGCTATTTCTTTGATTTAATCATGTACTTGATTTGCCCCAAAGATGATGCTGGTTTAAAAAAGAAAAGTATATAATTTTTTATTTAGTAAATACATAATACTTGTCATGTAGTTGGCATTCCATAAATTATACTTAGATGAAAAAATGAATGAATGAATGATTCTTTGTGCACTACCAATTGTGTGTATATATTTTCGTGTTTAATCCATTTGCTCAAAGCACAGTATTATAGAGGCCACAGCTTAGGTTCTATTTCCATGTAGGCCCTTTTGTTTTGCTTTGTTCTATGATGATCAGCTCTGCTTCTATGTGGTTTTGTGCCCATATCCTATTAAACGTAAAAGCGGTCCTATAAAAGTGCGTGGACTTTTGAAAAAACCCATCATTCCTGCAAAATCTAAACCAGGATAACACATCTATACATCTATTTATTTTGTGAGTTACTAATCCCATAAAGCTAGGAGAGTCAGAAGCAGAAATAATCAAAATTCAACTGTGGGTAGAGGCATCTAGGTTTTTTTGATGTACTTTTGGCTACTTACAACTAAAACCATGTTTAAAGTAGAACTGAAAAAAGTGGAAGATGAATGAGGTCTAAGTTCACATTCGTAATGTTGAAGATGAACTTCTCAACCTGCACCACATCTGTGAAAAGGAATATAGGGACCAGCAGAACACATGAAGGGCACCCACTAAGAAGTGTTGGTTATAAGACCAGATACTAAGTCATATACGCCATTGAGAATGTAAACAAATGGAAGTAAAACCCTTTGATATTCACTGTGAGAATAATACAATGTATTAATGGTTTTGAATTCCACTTGTATTATTTATTATTCTTTTAGTCCCTCTTTGTAGTTTAGAAAAAAGTAGAGGGCAAACAGTCTCAAAGAGAATTAGGTTAGGACTAGGACCAAAATAGAACCAAAGCTGTTGCTAGTTTTTACTCAGATGTTTCCTTACAGGATGGGAAACCTATATAAGATAAACTTGAAGTGATTGGAAAGGAGATTTTAGAAGAGAGAAAGAAAAAACGCTGCCTAGTTCATTCATTCATTCAACGAAAATTTTGAGGCTTACTATGTGCTAGAAATATGCTAGTTGCTGGAGGTTCAGGAATGAAAATAGCCTGATCGGGAAGAGATGTCAAACATAATTACTCAAATAAGTATATAATTACAATTGTGGTAACTGATATAATGGGTAAAGGGTGTTAAGTTAGCAAAGAGCAGGGAGAGCAAATCTAGTCTGGAGGAGTTGGGAAGATTAGAGAATTTTCTGGAGGAAGTGATATTTAATCTAAACCCCAAGACAAAGCATGGAGTTGGGGGGAGAAAGGTGGAATGAGGTGGGGAGAGAATCTCAGGGAATCCAGCAGGAGCCTCTGTGTTCAAGCTGCTGAGAGAAGCTCAGTACAACAGAAAGGTGAATGAGTCAGGTGATGGCAACAGGTAGTAGGGAGAGAGAAAGGTCAAGGGGGAAAAGGCACATGCAATCATGGAAAGAAATATTCAATTTTCCCCTGAAACATTTCAATCTATGGAGTCACACATTCAGATCTGCATTTGATAAAACTCATTCTGGCTCTGACAAGGGCAGTGGAATAGAGAGGAACCAAAGTGGATATGGGGAGAGTAGTTAGGGAGCTGTTTCTATGGCCAGTGAGAGATGGTGGTGGGTGGAGAAGTACAGAAAGAGAGAGCATGACAGACATTTTGGAGCTAAAATGGCGAAGACTTGATAACTAAATATGTGAGCTACAGAAGAGGGAAAGTGTAAGTCCCATGTTTCCAACAGGAGAAATTAGGTGACCTTTACTGAGATGGAGAATGTTGGAGGAGGTGCAGGCTCGAGGGAGGCATAGTAATGGCACACCCATAGGCAGTTGGTTACATGGCTCTGAAGTTCTGAAAATAGCACGTGAAGAGGAGAGGCTGTCTATAGGGGTGGATGAAATCATTGGGGAAAGAGTGTAGACCACAAAGTAGAGTGGAGCTAGGGCTACCCTAAGAATCTGTTGTGTACCATTCAGATGGGAGAAGACAGCTCCTTAAAGGGATAGAAAAGGAATAGTCAGAGGGAGGCAGTTCAAGAAGGAAAGAGTAATAAGATGAAGACAGGTCAAGTCAGATGGACCACGAAGTGTCTTTTGAATTTAACGACACAGAGATCATTAGCAAGAGCAAGCCAGTGGAGTGGTTGCGACTGAGGTCAGATTGGTGTGAACAGGAAGTGAACGGGTGGGGTGTTATGTAGATAACTCTTCTGAGATGCTTGGCTCAGGGAAGAAACTTGTTTTTTTTTTTTAAGGAGAAAATAGAGCATTGTGAATACCGACAGAAAGAAGCCATAGAGAGGAAGAGGTTGAATATCTAGGAGGAAAAGCGAGTAACCCATTCAGGGAGGCCCACGGGAGGGCTGAATAAATGGGACCCAGGGCACAGGTGCAACAACTCACCACTAATCCGCTCCCTTCACTGGAACAGAAAGGGAGGGGCGGAAGATGGGAAGAGAAGCAAACTGCTTTCCGGATTTGGTGTAGGTATTTGAGATGGTTCTCAGCGAATGGCTTCTGTTACGCTCCCTGAAACATGCAGCAATGTCCTCCACTCAGGAGGAGAGGCGTACCAGATGGAGTTTGGGGGATGAAATTTCAAACCAGAGGTAGTATGAGATGATTATTTCAGAGAACGATCTAGCTAGGGAATGCATTTTTGGAATGATCGAAGGGTCCTTTAACAACATTCAGAAATGTGAGTATCAGATATGAATCCTAAAAACATATTGCCCTCCCCACTTCTACTTGTCCCTCTTAAACATGTATTAAAAGCAATCCTTTTAAATGTACTTCTGTGCATACTTTGTAATTCTCCACAACTTAATAAATCTTTCCTCTTTGAAACAGCATGTTCGGAGCAGAAATTTCTTCAAACGGAAAACAGCTAATTGCAAAAAGTGGAAATTACTTGCAGAAAAGGTGTTCAATAAATTCCTTGCCAGGCCAGGAGGCTTGCCTTCATTCAGCCTCTCGCCAGCCTGTGCCCCTGGATCCATGCCTGCCCCTAGGTCCCTTCCTTGCTCTCTCATTCTCCAGCATCCAGCATAGTGCTGGGCTCACAGTAAGTATTCCATAATATTGGTATTTCTAATTGTATCTCTTATGCTACCATGAAGAGACCAGATCTTTAATGGCCCTTCAGTCTTGAGGCATAGGGTTGTGACAGGCTTTCTGCTTGTTTTTTTCTTTGTCAAAAACACTGAAACACCAACTGGGAAATCAAGGGAATCACTTGCAAGCACTTTCTCCCTCTGTTCCTCTCTCACACACAGACAGAAACATATCTCTGTAGTTTAGGAAAGGTTTTGCTTTAAACATCAAGAGAAGAAAGGAGAACGTGTTCGGTTCTACTTAATATTTTGTCACAATTTATGTGTATGTGTAACGCTGACTCAGTTGTGGACTCTCTTTCAAGACTTAAATGTTGAAAAGGATCTGAGAGACCATTTGATCTCCCCTCCAGCCTGGACTGCACTCCATTTTATGGACGAAAAACTTACAATGGTTAAGAATATGGCCTGAGGATACAATTCTGTGAATTGGTGGCTGCAGTGGTCTATGGATAGGGCACAGAACTGACTCCCAGGAAGGAGAGGAGGGGTTTGCACGTTCACTTTTCTCTTTGCCCACAGACTCTAGCGTGGTGTTCTGCCTGCAGGATTGCTTAATGTATGCTGGATAATTTGAATTTGTTGTTCAGGATCCCTTAGTAACCAAATGAGCACAGATTTTTACACTAATGGAGGTGGACAGGGCATCATCAGACTAAGATCTAAGTTTTAGTATAATTTCCCTGCCTTCAGTTAGGAATTAAAATATTACAGAGAAATGGGTGAAATAATGCCAGTGAGTATGGTAATAAATTTCTGACATGTGGTATGCAATCTGTGAGGACATTCCTTCACTTGGTCCTGTACTTTGGGGAGTAATGGAGTGGAAAATTAAGTTAAATAAGCTTTTATTATTCTGTGGTTCTGTTGAAAAGGCTACCATCAAATACTTCTAAAAACACACCTTCTGAAATGCAACTTCTGAAGTTCTTTCACAATTGAATTGTGAAAAAGCATTGTCTCATCTCCTTTCTGTTTTCCTTTTCCTTTCTTTTTGCCTTTGGTGGAATCAAATCTATGGTAACTTACTTTGGGTTGCATCAGAAATACACAGTTAGTACCATAAACCTCCCAGGCAAAACCTGAGAGCATGGGTTTAAATTAAACCAGCGAACATAACAAGGTAATACTTTTATTGTTTTCATTTATATCACCCTTTAACCTCAGATTTCTGTGCAGGGTTCTATGTCTTAGAGATTACGGATTATTTCTGTGGCTGCTAGGTTCTTTACTTAAATATAATGATATCATATTCAGTAATCAATTTCATTTATAACATGTCTGGAGATGCAGAATTTTCTTCTTTTCATATGAAGTAAATTTATCTACGATCATAAATGATACTTGACAGCTGAAAGCAGGACCTAGTATCCTTGGCTTTAGCCCAGGGATATAAGTCTATAATGTTTCTTCTCATTTCAACTGTCCTCTTTCAGAGTATTATGATTTTAGCAACATATGCAAAAAGGAGCCCCTCTCTCCTTGAGCACTTGACAATGTATGTTACTGAGTGTGTATGAATGTTATACAACTTGAAGTAATTGTAAAGGTCATTCAAGACAGATGTTCTCTTAGGATCAGTTGGTATAATCCTGTGTTCCAGAGACACAGGGAAGGTGGAATGGGAGGAGTGTGAGGTTTGGGGTCCCACAGCCTCAAATCTGTATCCTAACTCCACACCTTCTACCTCTAGGGCTGTGGACAAGAAAAGTGATTCCCCTGAACATTGGGTTTCACATCTACAACACACCCAGTCACCTGAATAGCAGTGTTCTCAACATGGCATGCAAGGAGCACTCATAGGATAGCACATTAAAAAAAAATGTTTATTTTATTTTCAAGTGAGCGAGGGAGAGAGAGAGAGAGAGAGAGCAGGGGAGGGGCAGAGAGAGAGAGGGAGAGAATCCCAAGCAGGCTCCACACTGTCAGGGCAAAGCCTGATGTAGGGCTCGATCTCAAGAACCGTGAGATCATGACCTGAGCCAAAATCATGAGTCAGATGCTTAACTGACTGAGCCATCCAGGTGCCCCTAGAATAGCACATTTTTTATACTTGTGTCTTTAAACACTTCTCTCTGTTCATTATAGAATGGCCAACACATCCATTTAAACAAACAAGCAAACAAACAGGCAGACAATTCCCCTTCCCTCCCCAAACCCCAACTCTTAATATATTATCATTTTATAGAGGAATGGAGGTTTGGAGAGGTTAAACAACATGCCCAGGACCTACAAAAGGTCAAGGCTTGAGCCCCATTATATCTGATTCCAGAGTCCAAAGTCTTATAGTGCTCAAGGGAGGGCAATGGAGCCAGAGTCAAGCACAAAGCCTCAGAAGGAAGGCTGATGGTGGGAAAATATGAAGTAGACCAAAATGTTGTCCATCTTTCCCTCATGTATCAGGCAATTAATGCAGAAGCAGATGGTAATTAGGCATCTGATGTGGGAAGGGCAGGGAATCAATCATACAACGTTCATGGTACAGTCCCTTGACTCATCCAGGAAGCCGGGAGGCTGAACAACTGAGGGACAATTAAATTCCAAACTGCTCAGCACTTCATGGCATTACTACAGATAAGTGAGAGACCATTGTGGATGGCAATCATCAGGAAAGCTTCATGGAATCCTACCACCGAAGTGGTAAAGACTTGGGTCTTACCTAGGAGAACACACACGGCAGAGAGTGTTTTATGGTGTAGCATAAACATGCTGAAAACTTCATAGATTTGGGAATGCAAAGCCACAAGAAGTCTGGCATGAGTGGAAGGGAGGGCATGGGATGCAGATAGAACTTGGAAAGCCAGGCTCTGATCATGAAAACTTTGAGGGCCATTCTCAGGCAGAGAAAGAACATGACAAGGGCAGTGCTGTGTGACACCCATAACTGAGGGGCAAGCTGAGGGTTAGCAAAGTGGAGGTGGCCACAGTTGGGAAATCCAACTGGAAGAGGAGAACAGCCATCCAGGGGAGGGGGAGAAAGGTAGACTATAGTGCACGGGTGGAAACAGACAAGGGAGAGCCTTCATGGAGAAAGACAAAGAAGTAAACTTGGGATGCATTTTAATTGGAATGGCTGAAATCACTGTCTATTATTTCTATTTCTCTTATTTAAATGTTTCCAAACTTTCAGTCTTGGGGAGATAAATAGGTTGTCTGGTGAGTGCCTCAGAAGGTTTCTCTGGGTTGCCAGGCTATGCGCTGGACTTGTGGCCTCTGCTGCCCATTTCCCTCATCAGGAGAGGCAGCCTATAGATCCAAATTCCCACAAGACAGAAAAAAGGGGGCATTCCCCCTCTCTTGGTGCACAGGTCCACATGTATATGGCTGTGTCTTGGCCCAACTTTTCTCCAGGATGCTGGTGGAATGGGGCACAAACATTATCCCCACCTCTGATGCCACTGGAGGCATCCAAGCCCTCAAATACATTTATATTTGTTAATTGTAATTTATATAGTTCTTTACACTTTACAGAATATTTGAAATGGAAATGGAAACAACAAAGAAACAAACAAAATCAGAACAGAGGCCTGGATCTCAGAGGTAAAGCAAGTTTCCACAAATCACACAGCTAGGGTGTAATGGGCTTAGAACTCTAGTCCAGGGCATATTTTTCAAGTTCAGAATCCAAAATAAAACAAAAAGCTGAAATGATCAATAAAATTTACCCTCAACCATTTTGGACATAGGGCTAAAAATTGTAGCTAGTGGCTCTCTATCAAAGAATTGTATATTAAATTAGATCATATGCCCATGGAACTTTCTAGTGGGCAAGATGTTAGGCTCTCCCTGTGGTATATAGGTAAACTCTGTAATACACCCCCATAAAGCTAGAATAGTGGAGTCCTGGCTTATAAATCTAGTTCTTTCACTTGGGGTGAGCCTAGGCAAGCCATTTAAACTCTATCATTTATGAAATAAAGGACTGTATTATTCAACCAGTAAGGACTTCCAGGACACATTGCATTGTATCCAAAAGCAACAAGTAAGGTGGTATTCATAATTTCTCATTCCATGAATTTGTGCAGCGTATAACACTTAGCAAGACTGTGCAACAGCTAATTTTCAGAGCATGTTACACATGCTGAATCTACTGTTCATTTCAAAGCTCTTTCACACACAATATTAGCACATTCATGAATAACTTGTTTATCCTTCTAATATTGACTGAACAATTGTTAACTTAAGTATATCTTTAGACTTTGATTGCTCATTTAGCATTAAAAAAGTTAGCAAAAATAATCACACAGACTTCTGGGGAAGATGGTGGAGTAGGAGGACTCTAAAATCACGTCATCCTATGGATACTGCTAGATAACATTCGCATAGGAGCAAATGACACCATATACCTAAAACATGGTGGGGGAGAGGAGTAAAGAATGGGTTCACACTTAAGCAACTATCAACAGTATAGACTGATATATGCAGAAGATGTTATACACAAAACTAATGGTAATCACAAGTCAAAAACCATTATTAGATATGCAAAGAGTAAAGAGAAAAGAATCCAACTATATCACTAAAGTCAGCAAACCATGAAAGACAGAAACAGAAAAAAGGATCAGAGAAAAACTACAAAATAACCAAAAAACAAGTAACACAATGGCAATAAGTACATATCTAGCAATAATTACTTTGAGGGGTACCTGGGTGGCTCAGTTGGTTAAGCATCTGACTCTTGATTTCAGCTCAGGTAATGATCTCATGGTTTGTGAGATCGGGCCCTGTGTTGGGCTGTGCACTGACAGTACAGAGCCTGCTTGGGATTCTTTCTCTCCCTCTCTCTGCCCCTTCCTGGCTTGTGCACAGGGGTATGCACACTCCCTCTCTCTTTTTCTAAATAAATAAATAAATAAATAAATAAATAAATAAATAACATGCTCCAGTCAAAAGACAAAGGGTGGAAGAGTGGATAAAAAAAAAAAAACAAGACCTACCTATATGCTGCCTACAAGAGACTTATTTTAGACCTAAATACACCTGTGTGTAAATGGATGTCAAAAGAAAGCAATACATATATTGGACGAAATAGACTTTAAAACAAAGACTGTAACAAGAGACAAAGAAGGACACTATATAATTATAAAGAGACAATCTAACAAGAAGATATAACAATTATAAATATTTATGCACTGACATGGGAGTACCTAAATACACAAAACAGTTAATAACAAACATAAAGGAACTAATTAATAACAATACATTAATAGTAGGGGACTTTAACACCCTACTTACATTGATGAACCTATCATCCAAACACAAAATCACAAGGAAACAGTAGCTTTGAGTGACACATTGGACCAGATGGACTGAACAGATATTTCAGAACACTCCATCCTAAAACAGCAGAATACACACTCTTTTCAAATGCACATCAAACAGTCTCTAGATGAACCTCATATTAGGCCACAAAACAAGCCTCAAAAAATTAAAAAAGATTGAAGTTATACCATGCATCTTTTCTAATTACAATGCTATGAGACTAGAAATCAATCACAAGAAAAAACCTGAAAAGACCACAAATACATGGAAGTTAAATAACATGCTACAAAACAATGAATGGGTCAATCAAGAGATCAAAGAAATCCAAAAGTACATGTAAGGAAATGAAAGTGAAAACACAATTGCTCAAAACCACTGAGATACAGCAAAAGTAGTTCTAAGAGGGAAGTTTATAGCAATACAGACTTACCTTGAGAAGCAAGAAAAAATCTCAAATAAACAACTTAACCTTACACCTAAAGGAGCTAGAAAAAGGACAACAAACAAAACCCAAAACCAGCAGTAGGAAAGAAATAATAAAGATTAAAGCAGAAATAAATGATATAGAAACTAAAAAAACAATAGAACAGATCAATGAAAGCAGAAACTGAGTTTTTGAAAAGATTAACAAAATTGATAAACCTCTAGCCAGGCCCATTAAAAAAAGAATGGAGTCAAATAAACAAAATTATAAATGAAAGCAGAGAAATAATAACCAACACCACAGAAATACAAATAACTGTAAGAGAATATTATGAAAAACTACATACTAACAAATTGGACAACCAAGAAGAAATGGTTAAATTCCTAGAAACATATAGTCTACTAAAACTGAAGAAGGAAGAAATAGAAAATTTGAACATACTGATTACCAGCAAGGAGACTGAATAAGGAATCAAAAAACTCTTATGAAACAAAGAAGAGTTAATATCTATTCTCAAACTATTCCAAAAACTGGGAGAAGAAGAAGGAGGAGGAGGAGGAGAGAGAGGAGGAGGAGGAGGAGGAGAAGAAGAAGAAGAAGAAGAAGAAGAATAAAAACTCTTAAATTCGTTCTATGAAGCCAGTATTACCCTGATACCAAAATCAGAAAAAGACACACACACACACACACACACACACACACACACACACAAAAGAAAGAACTACAGGCTCGTATCTCTAACGAACATATGTGCAAAAATCCTCAACAAAATACTAGCAAACCAAATCCAACAATACATTAAAAAAAAATCACTCACCACCATCAAATGGGATTTATTCCTAGGATGCAAGGGTGGTTCAATATTCACAAATCACTCAACATTATACATCATAAGAGAAAGGATAAAAACCATATGATCATTTCAGTAGATGCAGAAAAAGTATTTGACGAAGTACAACATCTATTCATGATAAAAGCCCTCAACAAAGTAGGTTGAGAGGGAGCATAGCTCAACATAATAAAGGCCATATATAAAAAACCCAATGCAAATGTCATACTCAATGGGGAAAAACAGAACTTTCCCCTAAGGTCAGGAACAAGACAAAGATGTCTACTCTCACCACTTTTATTCAACATAGTACTGGAAGTCCTAACCACAGTGATCAGACAACAAAAATAAATGAAAGGCATCCAAACTGGTGAGGAAGGAGTAAAACTCTCACTATTTGCAGATGACATGATACTATATATAGAAAACCCTAAAGATTCCACCAAAAAAACTGCTTGAACTGATAAATGAATTCAGTAAAGTCACAGGATACAAAACCGGTACATAAATCTGTTGCATTTCTATACCCTAATAATGAGGCAGCAGAGAGAGAAAACAATCTCATTTACAATTGCACCAAAATAATAAAATTCCTAGGAATAAACCTAACCAAAAAGGTGAAATGCCTGTACTCTGAAAACTATAAAATGCTGATGAAAGAAATTGAAGATGACACAAAGAAATGGAAAGACATTCCATGCTCATGGATTGGAAGAACAAATATTATTAACATATCTAAACTACCCAAAACAATCTACACATTTAATGCATCCTTATCAAAATACCAATAGAATTTTTTACAGAACTAGAATGGACAGTCCTAAAATTCATATGGAACCACAAAAGACTCTAAGTAGCCCAAGCAGTTTTGAAAAAGAAAAACAAAGTTGGAGGTATCACAATTCCAGACTTCAAGTTATATTACAAAGCTGTAGTGATCAAAACAGTATGGTACTGGCACAAAAATAGACACATAGGTCAATGGAGCAGAATAGAAAACTCAGAAACAAACCTACAATTATATGGTCAATTAATCTTCAACAAAGCAGGAAATAATATCCAATGGGAAAAAGATAATCTTTTCAACAAATGTTGTTGGAAAAACTGGACAGCTACATGCAAAGAAAAAGAAACTGGAACACTTTCTTACACCATACAGAAAAATAAATCCAAAATGGATGAAAGACCTAAATGTGTGAGACCTGAAACCATAAAAATCCTAGAAAATAGAATAGGCAGTAATATCTGGGATATCGGCTGTAGCAACATTTTTCTAGATATGTGTCCTGAGGCAATGGAGATAAAAGCAAAAATAAACTATTGGGACTGCATCAAAATATAAAGCTTCTGCACAGCAAAGGAAACAATTAACAAAACTAAGAGACAACCTTAGATATTTGCCAGTGACAAAAGATATTTGCAAGTGACATATTGATAAAGGGTTAGAATGTAAAATGTATAAAGAACATACACGGTGGCACCTGGGTGGCTCAGTTAGTTAGGTGTCCAACTCTGGATTTCAGCTCAGGTCATGATCTCATGGTTTGTGCGATCAGGTCCTGTGTTGGGCTCTACACTGACAGCGAGGAGCCTGCTTGGGATTCTCTCTCTCCCTCTCTCTCTGCCCCTCTCCAGCTTTAATGCTCTCTCTCTCTCTTTCTTTCAAAATAAATACACTTGAAAAGAAAGAACATATACAACTCAACACCACCAAAATCAAATAATCCAATTAAAAAATGGGCAGAAGACATGAACAGACATTTCTCCAAAGACATCCAGATGGCCAAAAGACACATGAAAAGATGCTCAACATCACTCATCACCGGGGAAATGCAAATAAAAACTACAGTGTGCTATCACCTCACACCTGTCAGAATGGCTAAAATCAAAAACACAAAAATCAACAGGTGCTGGTGAGGATGTGGAGAAAAAGGAACATTTATGCACTGCTGGTGGGAATGCAAACTGGTGCTGATGCAGAAAACAGTAAGGAGGTTGCTCAGAAAGTTAAAAATAGAACCACCTTACAATCCAGTAATTGCACTACTGGGTATTTGTCCCCCCCACCCCAAACACAAAAACACCAACTAAAAGGAATACATGCACTCCTATGTTTATTGCATCATTATTTACAGTAGCCAAAGTAAGGAAGCAGTCCAAGTGTCCATTGATAACTGAATGGATAAAGAAGATGTGGTGTATATATATATATATATATATATATATATATATAATGGAATATTATTTAGCCATAAGAAAGAATAAAATTTTGCCATTTGCAACAACCTGGATAGAGCTAGAGAGTATTATGCTAAGTCAAATATGTCAGCCAGAGAAAAACAAATATCATATGGCTTCACTAATATGTGGAATTTAAAAAACAAACAAAAATAAGCAAAGGAGAGTGAGAGCGAGAGTGAGAGCGAGAGCGAGAGAGAGAGAGAGAGAGAGGCCAAGAAACAGACTCTTAAGAGTAAGCAGATGGTTACCAGGAGGGCGGAGGGTGGGGGAGTGGGCGAAATACGTGATGGGGATTGAGGACTCCACTTGTGATGAGCACTGGGTAATGCATAGAACTGTTGAATCATTATCTGGTACACTTGCAACTAACATGACATTGTATGTTAACTATATCAGAATTTTAAAAAGTAATAAATAATAGTCACACAAGAAACGTAGCTTTAGCTTCAAGCTGTGGATATATGACATGAAATTTAAATACACTTACAAGAATCTGAGCATATTTCACTCTTCTAACAATCACTAAAGATAGAACTCAAGAAAAGACTCTGTTTAAAAAGAATTAGCAGAATTTTACTCAAGGCACTGTGCAATTGATATCATTATTCAGAATCTCCCTGGTTGCTCCTCTTTTTTTGTATATATTAGCAGCAAGTGTTGTTTAATATTTAACTCATTATATACATTTTATTATAGTCACTAGCACTGAAGACTAAAGATTGAATTTTAAAGTCTTAATTACCTAGTTGATTTGTTTATTCTTTGAAAATTAATCTCCTGGCACGGTGCCTTTCAAATAATAGCCATGTAGTAGATGTCAGCTAATATGAATTTAACAAATTGGTTGTTGACTCTTGCTTTTATGAGAACACCTTTGGTAATGTCATTCTCTTGGAAAAGTTGATGAAGCAAAATTTTAAGCTCACCTGTGTACGTAAAATTTAAAAAAGTATGACTGTGGTTAAGTAGTATCATAAATACAATATGTGAGTGCAGCCAATATTAAATAGTAGGATTCAAGCACTCTGCTACCAGGCCATCATTCACAAGCCGGCAAGAACATGTGCATTTCATTAAAGTCAATGGAGTGTACCCGTTCATCCTGGCATTATTCATAATCGAAACATTTCAATTGTAGTTAACGCACACAAAAAACTGATTTAAAAGTCAAATAAGGAAATTAGTTCTATGTTCCCCTGTTCCAATTCCACAGTGACATCAACTAGCCAACTTTAGCCTTAGGAGGTATGAAAAAAATATCTAATACGATGAATGGAAAACCTAAAGAATCATAGATCTGTTGAAACTAATGTTTTTGCAACCAATTCAACAAAAACCTATTTAGTACTACAAAATAACCCTCAAACTACTCTATTACAAAACCACCAACCTCATCCATAGACTAACTTCTAGATTTCCAAAATGGTGAATCACGATCTAGAGGATTTATGTAAGAAATACAGCCCATTTCTGGGAAAAAAATTGAATTGAACTGTGATTAATTGAAAAATATTTTCTAGACAACACCCAGTGCTCATCCCAACAGGTGTCCTCCTCAATACCTGGGTGTTGTATGGAAACCAATTTGACAATAAATTTCATATTAAAAAAATATTTTCTGCAAACACATTATAAAGACCAGGGGAATTTTGTCCTATTTTAAATCTCTTAGATTTCTCAATCATAGTCAACATGATTAACAGCACATTGTAGACATTCTCTTCACCTTTATTTCTGTGATCCTCTTCTTTTTTGCTTTTTTAAGTTTTCACCATTTAAATATCTTCCTTTTTTCCATGAAAAAAAAATTCTCCATCAATTCCCACTGTGTGTGTCACCAAGGACTCTGTCCTTCATCCCTTACTTTTTAGCCATTCTGATACCTTTCTTTCAAAGGGTTCCAGTCTCTTCAGTATGGGGAGACATGGTTTTTATTTTCCCAAGTTTATATGATCACCAGAGAGGGAGCTGTTTGTATGTCTATGCAGGCACTGTGCACCCTTGGGAGAGGGCCAGAGGATTGCTTATCTGAGAAGAGGAAAGGCTAATGATGGGGCACATGGCTACTGATGGGGGCACAGAGGCAGGGAGAGGATTCTGACTTTGATCCTGCACCCAGCTCATTCATCTGCTTGCCTAGAACTGTGGTGACAGCTTCCAGCCACACCCTTGAAGACTCTGTGTGAAAGGATACACACTAGCATATTTTGTCCATACTTCCTAATGGCTGGAAATAACTTTGAATCACAGAGAGAGTCATGTAGGGGCTCTTATACCCTAACAGACTTGGATGGTCTTGAAAATTGATTGTCAGCAAAGCAGGTCAGCAAACCTGAAAAAAATACCTGACCAATTGGTAGAGATTTCTGTACAATGATTCTTGGTTTCATGTCTTCCTGTTCTTTACCCCACTTCATAATTTACACAAACTCTTTCAAACTCTTTTTAGTGGAATTTCCTGCTTCTGGTTTCTCTCCGTTCAGTCCATATCACCTGCCTGAGAATAATCTATAAATTGTTGGTGTACATGAGGTCTGCTGTCCCTCACATGGTCTCATCCTAAATCCTAGACATTATTTCAAGGCTTTGCCTCAACCCAACCATCTGACTCCTGGCCTTCTTCTTACTTCTTCAGTATGTTCATGCACTGGGACCTCATGTCCTACAGGTGGGTTCTAAATCCAAACCCGCGTGGTTAGCAACCCCCTTCTGCTTCACACTTCCATGGAGCTCTTGTCTTGACAATTCTGTTCAATGAACACCAGTGAGTGCCTCCAGTCATCCCAGGACATGTGCTATCAGTCATGACTTATAAATAAATACGAACTACTCTTCAGGGACTCTAAGACAAAATATTAATTACTATCCCTTTATTCTAGCTATAAGCGCCCTGTACGTATTTTGTGAGAAATGTGTTCTGAAAAGTAGGGCAGTCTTCGTCAACTTAACTCTTGACCATAGTGAATAAGACCCTTTGGTGATCTTGCTTTCTCTCCTACCTCACCTTACGTCATCTCTCTCCTCTGCTCACTACCCCCTACGACCCTCATCTGGATCACACCAGCTCTTAACTGTTTAAGGCTTTCACCTGTGCTGCTTCGGCACCGACTGCTCTTCTCCATCTGTTATATGGCTCTCTCAGCCCAAGTCTCTGATTAGACGTCACCTGCTGAGGCAGGCATCCCTAAAAGACATCATCCCTGTTACTCTCTTTCATAGTGTTCTGTAATATTCTGCAGAGCATCTAACAAAAATTTAAATGATACCTTTGTCTGCTTGACTGACTCCTCTCATTTAGATAGTAAGCCCCTAGAGGTCAGTACCTGGTCTGTTTGCTCACCATGGCATAAGCAGTGCCTAGCACCAGTATGGATCAATAAATATTAATCAAAGGAATAAAATATTATCAGAGCTTTCCTTAGCTCTAGGTGATGTTAGAGCATCACCTTAGTAAAGGTGAAGAGAATTTTACAGGCATATATATTGCCTGTATATTTAAGATATTAAAAACTGTATTTAAATCAACGGATCCAACAAATGATGTTATTAGGAAAGTCTGATAATTTGCTCTCATCCTCTTGCTGCAGAGATGAGGCTACAAAATAGAAATAGCATGGTCTGGCTCCCTGGAATTGAAGTCATTGCTCAAGGACAGTGAATAATGCTATAAAATCACTTCTACTATAAAGATCATTATCTAAAGTCATTATCATACATAGGGCATTCAAACTTCACATTGAGCTTTCTTTCCTAGTACTTCAATCTTGACAATTCACGAAACACCCAAATTTACTTTCTGTTTCTCAGAAAGAGAGGATAAATCAAGGAGACACTTGAAAATTAACAAGTAATCACAAACTTATAAAAGTGCAGAGACAGCCCTGTGTTTCAGTCATTATAAACATGACTCTTTATCTGCCTGCAAACCGTCCTTATTATTCTTCTCAATTTAAAAAGCTGCTATCACCACTTTTGGAGTCATAGCCAGAATACCTTCCTAACTTCAGGGTAAATAAAGGTTTCTTAGGACACTAAAAAGCATTAACCATAGATGAAAAAAGTTTATTTTTCTTTGTCAAATTTAAAAATTTAAGTTCACAAAAGGTAATTTATGTTTTTAGAATTTTTTTTTAATGTTTATTTATTTTTGAGAAAGAGAGAAAGACAGAGCATCAGTGGGGAAGGGGCAGAGATAGGGAGACACAGAATCGGAAGCAGGCTCCAGGCTCTGAGCTGTCAGTACAGAGCCCGACGTGGGGCTTGAACTCACGAACTGTGAGATCATGACCTGAGCTGAAGTTGGACGCTTAACTGACTGAGCCACCCAGGTGCCCCAATTTATGTTTTTTAAAGATTTTATTTTTTCAAGTAATGTTTACATCCAATGTGGGGCTTGAACTTACAACCCTGAGATCAAGAGTCGCATGCTGTACCGACTCAGGCAGCCAGGTTCCCCAAAAGGCACTTTAAATAAAATAAACAGGTAAACCACAAACTGGGAAACTATTTACAATACATGTATCTAACAAAGGACGTATATCCAGAATATATGAAGAACTGCCATCAACAACAGACAAGTGATTGGGCAAAAATGAGAAAAAACTTGAACAGACAGATCACCAAAGAAGATACAAAGGTTCAAAGTACATAAAAAGATGATCAGCATAGGGGCACCTGGGTGGCTCAGTCGGTTGAGCGTCCGACTTTGGCTCAGGTCATGATCTCACAGTTTCTGAGTTCGAGCCCTGCGTTGGGCTCTGTGCTGACAGCTCAGAGCCTGGAGCCTGCCTCAGATTCTGTGTCTCCCCCTCTCTCTACCCCTCCCATTCTCATGCTCTCTCTCTGCCTCTCAATAATAAACATTGAGAGTTTTAAAAAAAAGGAATGAAGTACCGATACATGTTAACAATCTCAGAAATGTTAGGGTAAGTGAAGGGAGCATTTACAAAGCGTATGTTGTCCGATTCCTTTCAGATGCGTCTAAGAATGGGCCCAACTAACCTACGGTGATAGAAATAAGAAAGTAGTTGCTTGGAGAGTACACAGGAGATGAGAGGGTGAGAGGGAGATGGTGGGGTCTTGGATTGGAATTGACTCAAGAGGGCCATGAGGCAAATCTTTAGGGTATGAGATTTAATATCCTATTCTGACCATTATACAGGGTGTAAACAATTGTCAAAACTCATTGGATTGAAATTTTAAGATTTGTTCATTTTATTGTATAGAAAGTGTACCTCAATTCAAAAAATTGATGGACTCTATTATTAAGCAAATCTCTAATGTTAAGTCATTCAGAATATTTCTCTACTTTCTAGCCATGAGAAGTATTTTAAAAATTCTTGTTCTACTGAATTTAATATACTTGGTTTATTAAGGTATGATGGTATGATGGTATGATGGAAGCATTAATTTATCCCATTTCATTACATTAAGCCTCTATTTCTTATGACGTTCAAAACATAAAGATAAAAAACATTGCTCAAAGGGAAAGAAAACGCTGAAAAGCAACTACAAAAAACCCCTGCTCTGAATCAGGATCGGTTCAAAGATGAATGTCATTGCTTCAGTACACCAGCAAGTGGAGTAGTTACACTTTGGGAAGAATTTCATCTTCCTAACCACTGAATTATTCTACAGGGCACTTTAACCAGACCAAAAATTGACTTTTGGGTGTAGCCACAATGGAAATGACGGATCATTTTAATGCAAGAGAAAAAGATTGGAAACCTTGACCCTCTAGATTACTTTGCACCTCAATGAGAAGGGGAAAAAAAAAACACACTTGCAGATCAGCTTATTAAAATACTATGTTCGTGTAACTCAGGTACCAGGAAAATATTTAAAAGAACGACTAAATTAACTGTGGGATGCCACTTTTTCTTTGTTAATTATTTCCATACAAGAACAATAACGTACATCTTTCTCCTACCAAAAAAAAGACCCCAACAACTCCACCGTTTATTTTTAGAGATGTGGGAATAACAGTGTCAGTTTGTGCAGAATTTGCAAGCTCTTTGAATACTAGAGTCTGTCTGAGAGTGGGTAAGGCTGGCATAGACACTTTTTTTTTTTTTTAATCCTGAAGCATAAGGGCTTTTCAGTTGAGATGGTTAGGCCATGAATCTGAAGGTTTACGCTGCATTTTTAAAAATATCACCATGTTCATCAATTCTTATAAGATTTGTAAGGCTTAATTCTCACATAAGCTCAGGAAAGCTGTAGAAAAGTCCGTAACTATCCCTTCCGACCAGCTTCTGTAATCCTAGGTTTACAGACAGGAATGTTCTGGCTGATGATGGGAAGCGTGTCCCTGGGTGTGCACAAAGGCAGGGCCTCCAGCTAGGGGCACTCACAATGTGGGTAACTATCCCCTTCACGCTCTAACCTTAATAATAATCCAACCTTGATTCTAGCACCATACTACCTCTTCTCCGTTCTCCTCATTCCCCAGCGAAGCTAAGTGCAGAGGAACCAGCACTGTGTGCTCCAGAAAATGCCCCGAGCCATGCCCAGTGTGGGGCTGGAGTCCCCACTAGGACAGAAGCCACATCTCTGCAATCTGGAGTGCTCACGAATAGGAGATGTGCTTCCTCTCCTTGGAGCTGAGTGAGCACAAGGACACGGAGAACACATAAACAATAGTCCCTTCTGGGAACTGTGTCTAGGAGAAAGCATCCACAAAATGCAAAAATCGAGGCGTGAGCACGGCTTTTGTGGATTGACTCTCTTCAGGGGTGCCTCAGTGATGACCAGGCACTCCTAGGACTAGGACTACTCTTCCTTTAAAATCACACACCACAGCAGCTTTTCCACAAAGGTGGCCCCTCTGCTCCGGGAGAGAGTATGCTATCAATATGTTAAAAGGTATTACCCTCAAATGTGTGTATCTTTTTGCTCAGACATAAACCCTGCCTGAAGATTTTCTTCATGAAAATCCAAGGAACATTTCTCAGTTCAATGACCTTAAGCGATGATTTTGAATTACTTCCACTCATGAAAGAGAAGGAATGCATTTTTCTCCCCAGGATCTATAAACGGAGGCTGAAGGAAGTATAGGATCCAGAGTAAGAAGATTCAAGTTTTAGACTCTGCCTTGAACATTCTATCAAGGTCCCCAAGTCTGTGATGGTGCAATCTGGACTGTATTCTCGCTTGCAGGGATTCACGGGATTGTCTCACAGTGAACATCATTGCACTATGCAGCGAAGGATTTTTAAAGAACAATGAGAAAAATATGTAAATGAAATGCTGCTGCACATGCACTCCTAAGTTTGAGTTTGCCATGAAACTGACAGGAGTCTTGTGTTCTTCCAACTCGGGGACAAATAAGCCAAACAATGTCTTCCAAGGTTTACTGTACTCAGAGATACGTAAAGGGTAGAGATGAGCGGTAAAGAGGAAAATACACACAGAACCTAGTAACAGAAGACATATTGATTACAAAACGAAACAGAAGGTTTACATGGGGTTAAAGAAATGAAATGGAGAGATAATGTCTGTGTCTGTTTTTAATGAGGGTTGAGTTGCTTCCTCTAGCAGATCTAGAATGAAGACTGCAGACAAACCAGGCAGGAATGAAATGGTCGCTGTAGAGGCCCCCAGGCAATTAAAGCACATTCAGGAAAGGGCTGATGTATGTTTGTGGTGTGGTGGGAGAATACCCAGTCTGACACTGAGTCAGCAGAAGCATTGCCTGGTGCTCCCTTCTCTGGGGAAGGCAGAGACGGGCTGCACGTTAGCATGGCTCCTGACACCATGGGAAGGTGTGTGTGGAGTGAGGATGTAGTATGTCCTGTAATAATCTACACGTCCATAGGTTACCACAGCTGCCTGAAAGGAGTGCTCAGGAAGCAAGAAACTTAGAGGTGATTTTCTGTTGGCATTCACAGAAGAGTGGACGCTGAGAACCAAGCCTGAGAAAAGAGAAGAAAAAGCTCTGGGGTTTCCCAGTCCCTAACGAGTCTTTGCAGTTGTACATTCACAGAAACCTGGAGTTTTGTCTGAATTTGACAGGATTTTCCTTATGTTTCAAATGTGATCCATGGAAAATGCTTGTATTCATTATCTTTAAAGATCTTGGATAGTAGTGCCTTGAATTTAGTATATCCTTAATGAATAATTACCAAGTGAATGAATCAACCATGTTCCCAAATGAGGAATGTGTCTTACATTAATTAAAATAGGAGTCAATAATGTGCACAATACAGCCTATATTTTCTTTATTACTGCCATTTGGCAAATTGAGGACACGCTCTAGCAATTCAAATCTCCCTCTGAGGTAAGTTTAGTAGCTATCATGATAGATTTTGGCAGCTCTCTCCTGGGGTCCCCAAGGCTCACTAAACATTTTAGGAGGACGCCGGACATTATCCTAGTGGCCGGTGAGATAACCCACTTCCAAGTGTGGGAGAGGAAGCGTGGCCCTGCCCGTTGGAACCAGTGAGCTCTGTACTGAGGTCTCAAATGAGTGCTGATGGCGTGAGGGACCGAGGGAATGCAGTCTGGCTCCTTTTTACTTGGTTCAAACTCCAGGTTTTTTATTCCAGAGTTGTGGAAAAGGTTTTCACTGCCTTATATGCTAGGGAAGAAATAAATCTCAAGTGGAAAGGGAGGCTGGGCAGAGGCTGGGGGAGACTGAGAGCCAAGGGTGGGAGGTGAGAAGGGAGGGGGAGCAGGCAGGGGCTGGGGGATCTCTGAGCAGTAGCCCCATGGTGGGAGCTTAGTGGAAAGGGGAGCATTGGACCTTGGGCAAGTTAGGCAACTCACTAGTTACCTGATAATGACAAGAGCCTTAGGATCACAGGCTGCGGACTCTGAACAGAAAAGGCAGCACCGTGCTAACTCAGTGTTGAGGCTGGAGTACAGGTCTTGGAGAAGCAGGCCTGCAAGCTTCTGGGATCTGCACCGACCAACATTTTCAGTGGTTCCCTCAATAGCATAGTACCTACCTGGACCCTTCCCAACTCCAGCCCACCAAGTCATCCATTCTGGCTGGTCGGGAGCTCATAGGCATGACTATGTGTGCCTGTTTTCAGAATGAGCTTTTAATTCCTCCTAAACATTTTTTTAAAGTTTTTTAAGGGGCGCCTGGGTGGCGCAGTCGGTTAAGCGTCCGACTTCAGCCAGGTCACGATCTCGCGGTCCGTGAGTTCGAGCCCCGCATCAGGCTCTGGGCTGATGGCTCAGGGCCTGGAGCCTGTTTCCGATTCTGTGTCTCCCTCTCTCTCTGCCCCTCCACCGTTCATGCTCTGTCTCTCTCGGTCCCAAAAATAAATAAAAAACGTTGAAAAAAAATTTTTAAGTTTTTTAAATGTTTATTTATTATTGAGAGACACAGAGAGACAGAGCATGAGTGTGGGAGGGGCAGAGACAGGAGACAGAACCTGAGGCAAGCTCCAGGCTCCGAGCTGTCAGCACAGAGCCCGACGCGGCGCTGAAACTCACAAACTGCGAGAGCATGACCTGAGCCGAAGTTGGACACTTACCCGGCTGAGCCACCCAGGCGCCCCCTAACAACATTTTTATATGTCCCCTTCTTGTCTTCATTTTCTGTGGGAAAGTTTCCTTCTCTTTCCCAGGAGACAAGCTCCTATTCAGATGATAGCCATCTAGCTGCTCCCATTGATAGAGAGCCTTTATGTGCATAGGCTGTACAAACCTTATGTTTAATAATCTCAGTAACCCATAAAAGCTACATATTGTTACCCCCACGATATAGACAAGTGCTAAGCAAGGTCACTCAGCGTGTGTTCTGGCCACTATGTCAGGCTGCTTCTCGATGTAGAGTGCTTTACAGTTTAGAACGTGCTTTCGCATACTTTATGTAGTTCTCCAGCCTGGGAATTAAGTGTTCTTTTGCCTCCGTTTTACAGAAGGTAACACTGAAATGTAGACAGGTCATGTGACCTGCCCACATTATGTCTTTCACAGCAGCTGAGCTGGGATGCAAACTTGTGTCCTGTTCTATATCCCATGCTTATCTAATGGCAGAGTAGAAAACATGGAGGCTCCCAGATATAAACTTCCTCCATTTTCTTTATATCCACCTTGGAATTTATCTTTTTTTTCTTTTTACTTCCTCTATCTCAGGGAGAAGCTGGTTCTATCTATTCTATGTTCTTAAAGGCTCTGTCGGTTGTTCACGAGTGGCTTTATCCTGTTCCATTTCTTCACCTTTCAAGTCTTTCTCTAAGCTCCAACCGCTGTTTCTAATCACCCAGTAAGGACACATTTTCCTTAGCAATGTCCCTGTATAGCTCATACACTGTTCCCCGCCCCTCATTAATCTGCAACTAATTATGTCTGCTCTGTTTTTCTGCGCACTCCATGTGCTTCCCTATCTCCATACTTCTGCTCACATGGATTAGAAATGTTGTCCTTTTCTCTACGTGCAGAAATTCTATTCCTTCTTTAAGAATAAGCTCAAATGTTGTACCTGCTATGACTATTTCCCCAGTTACTCCAGTCAGATTTAATGGTAAATTCTCTGTGTTCCCAAAGCACTTTGCTCACAAGGAAAACACATCCCTTACCACATGAGACACTTGTTTGTCTCCACCTCTGTTTCAACTTATGGGTGTCAGCACAATAGAGACAAGTAGAGAACTTTATTTACCTCTACACACCTGGAAGCAATAAGCATGGCCCTTGACTGTTGAATGGATGAATGCATGGATGTAGAAACGGATGGATGAACAGTGATTCAGTTACTACTCCAATTTTTCAACATGTCCCAAGGAGGGCATGATCTGATTTCAGGGTTTTTTTCCCCTCATTTTAAATCTCCACTATTATCCTGGGAATTTGTCTTGTCTGCTTTGTGAAAATATTGTTTTAAATAAAAAAAAAAATGACTTGCTGTATGAAATCATGGAAAAGGAGAGGGACTGATATATCATTTTTCTTGTAAAAGTAAATATATTACTGTCATCCAGGTGATCAATGTTACAGATAAGCATCCAAAAAACTTAAAATTTATTTTTAAGTTTAAAAAATAAGATAATAGGAATTGATCTTCTTATATTAATAAATTCTATGTTCACATATAACATAATAGCAAACTTCATTAGATTGGAATAATGAGTTTGGGGAGGTAGGGAGGAAAAGGGAGAACCTACGCTGAATTATGGAAGTCAGAATTTATTGTAAGCAATGCGGTTTTATTACTTTCAATACTATAACCTGCCCATAAAGTCTAAGGAGGCATCTACTTAATGACATGGATGCTTACTTTATAGCTGAATCTTTTTGCCTAAAAACCATTGTATAGGCAAAAGTCATGAAAACAATTTTCCTCTTTAAATAAGTTACAGGTGTTCCCTCTATTTCTCTTATATTAGCAATAGCTGAATGAATGAGGTTTTGCTGTATTCATAGTGGAAGGCCCTTCTGGGGAATACAGTCGAATGTCCCAGGAAAGTGTTAAATGCTTTAAAAATAAAAACAGGAAAATGCTATCTTCTTCAAATGAGATGAACATCAATTATTCATTAAGCTAGATATAACTGAAATCTATCTTCAAACTCTTTGGTTTCCTTTGTGAATTCCCCAAGGATCACGGTTTACTCGCTTCTCTACCCCACCTTCCAAGACTATACACCCCAACGATGGCACCTAGACTTTGCTTTCTGGTGACAGTTATCACTGTAAGAACAGGTGTTTAAAAGAGACATGATAAGGTTTTCAGATATTCTTGTCATTGCTCTGCTCATCTATAGTTACCCGAGATTCAAATATAAGGAAAGGTTACTCACTGATTCCTGGTATAGGTTGCAGGTAATTTACTGGCTCCCATCCTGGAAAAGAGAAAGGCAATTCATTCTGAGCTGTCACCACAGAGCCAGATGCAGGGCTCAAACCCACAAGCCGTGAGATCATGACCTGTGTGCCGAAGTCAGATGCTCAATCAACTGAGCCACCCAGGCACACTGTATATTTAAAAACTTTCTACATAAAGATGCCTCAATGCCTCTAGTATTTTATTTCTAGCAAAGAAAATCATGGAGTGTGGGGAGGAAGGGTCATGAAATACAATATGTCACTCTTGTGTTTCTGGGCTACTGAAGAGGTGACTGGCTTAGTGTCACTTATCAGGAAACTGGGCATTGCCTTCAAACTTTGCACAGAGAAGACTGAGTCTTGTGCCTGTTTCCTCCACATCAGAGAAATAGAACTGGGGACTGGTGGGGTAGTTGGAGGAGGAATATGTTCACTGGAGAGAAGAAAATTTCCCTGCATTCTTTGTGTCCTTGGATTCTTTGTTTCAGTGTGTTAACAACCAATCATATTTCCTGCTTAGAATCTTTGTATACATCTTTGTTTATATACAAAGATTATATTTTCTGCTTAGATTCTTTGACTACTTGGGACAGATCTCTCTGAATAAAATTGGTATTTGGAATAGATATGCCATGTACATCTCCTGGCGTGGAGTATCTGTGGCTCACTGTTGGATACCTTGATCTGTGAAGCTTGGAAGAGTAAACGAACTAAAATCTAGGATGAAAGAAAAAAGGCTCTTTGAGGGAAATGATCCCATGGATATTAAATCATCCAGAACTAATGTTCGTTTATTCTGTAGTAAAGAGCTCTAAGAAAAAAATCTTCGAGCTTTCCCTGAGCCAATGATTTTTCATCCTGATAATCAAGAAGGACCTCTTTCTACCAGATGGAGTTGCTAAATGTAACATAGCAAATTCCTTCTGGCTTAGTCATCTATAGGGAGAGGAGAGCCTCAACTCATTCGGGGAACAATTTCAGGGAACTGCAAGATGGTAATAATATGACTATTTAGATTTCTGCTTTCTAGATTACAGTTATAATTCTTCCCTTAAATAATGCATTATAAATATATAATATACAATACATATTATATACTGTATACTATAACACATATGGTATGTAATATATAATTTTAATGTATTATAACCTACTACATACTAAACTATGTTTACATATTAGATAATGTATTGCATGCTAAACTGTATGTGAATACATATCCTATTTTAAATACTTGTATATGTAATGTTTTGTTCTCTGTATGCTGTAAAATATCCCTTTCAAAGTATGTTGTCAAAAACTTGAACAAGTACTTAAGAATGGTGAAGCTAAGCAATGATAGGGATAACTCTGCTATCCTGTGCCATTTACATAACCTGCTATCAGTGTAACTCACTTATAATATTCATTTTCTAACCCTAATTGTGACAAAGGTCCTATTGGCTTTTGCCTTTTTAATCAATTTTTCACTAAATTTTATTTATGCTAAAATGTACAGTTTATACTTATGTCAATTAAATGCTATTCTCCCCTCTAAGATGATTTAAAAGATGTGTCTAAGGGCATTCTGAATTGTATTGTCATGAGTGTCCTGGTATAACGTATCAACTCCACTTGATTTAGTGATTTCTGCATTTTGGATGAAGGCATTTGTAAGTCATCTGTACAGCTCATCAATAAGTTAGAGGTCCTACAGTACAACTGATCCCCACGGGTTGGAACTTGATATGTAATCCACTGCTTCAACCCACTCTGATGTAATTGCAACTCTATATTTACTTGTTCACCCATGTAACAGTAGCATGATTAAGATCACACACTTGCGGCTTGGTGATAAGAACAGTGTTTAGGCGAGAACCCCAAATCTTCCTCCATAGAAAACTGATTTTATTCAGCACAGTTTCATTGTTTATATAATCTGTCACACAACCATGGGAGGAAATTAAATTGATGTGGAAAAATGGCTATTCAAAAAGCCAAATGTGGCTGCTCTTTTACCTCTTATGGTACTATGGTAAGTTGCTTATTGATTGCATGAGGCATTGGTGTCATCAGGTGTTGCTTTTAAGCTCTCTGGCTTATTTTTTTTTTAAATTTTTTTAAACGTTTTTATTTATTTTTGAGACAGAGAGAGACAGAGCATGAACGGGGGAGGGTCACAGAGAGAGGGAGGCACAGAATCTGAAACAGGCTCCAGGCTCTGAGCTGTCAGCACAGAGCCCGACGCGGGGCTCGAACTCACGGACTGCGAGATCATGACCTGAGCCGAAGTCGGACGCTTAACCGACCAAGCCACCCAGGCGCCCCTAAGCTCTCTGGCTTATAATGATCAAATGGTTTCCTTGAAAAACGTGAACATGACGGACTCTTTTCCCCATCTCCATGATGAATCAAATATATAAGGCTGTGCAAGGTCATCTGCCAATTTCTCTTACCCTTTTTTAATTAATTGTGGTAAGAGACAGCATGAGATCTATCCTCTTAACACATTTTAAAATGTACAATACAGTATTGTTTACTCTAAAGCACAATGTAGTACAGCCGATCTCTAGAACTTTCTTGTTCATCCTGCATGATGGAAACTCTATACCCATCGAACACCAACTCCCAATTCCCCTCTCCCCAGCTCCAGGAAACTACCATCCTCCGATTTCCTAAGGGTCTCAGGAAACCTGACATCAGGGCATAATAATGAAGTCCCGTCAGGGATTGGATACCCCTCGCTGGTCCTGTTTGGCTCTCCACACATCACAGACTGAAATATATGAGTTAGATAAGCGCATGTCTTGTACGTGTTATAGTAAATTTGCTGAACACAGGGAGGATCCAGTCCTACTCCTCTTTATACCTTTCCTGAATCTAGTTTTGTGCCCTGTATAAATACCCATTGAATTAAATTAAATTTAAAAATTTCTTTTCCCGGTAAAAATCTCTTTTCTGATAAAAAGAACGGAAAGTAAATGCCATTTATTTTTCAGTTAATGGATTATCTCATTAAGAAAAGTCCCCTCCCTCCCGACTTAGTAAGAGTAATGGTGTGTATGGCTCTTAAAGGCTTTGACTGTATCTTCTAAATCATTGTTATTCCTATGTTTTTTTTTTTTAATGTAGCCTATGATGTTGGGTTCAGTCCACACAGTCAACATAGACTAACTTCCTCACTACATGACCATATTTTAAATAACTACGAATATTCATTTCTGTGCAAATGAATTAAATCTCAGCATGCAGGCTTGTTTCACATAACAGAAATTAACTGGGTTTTGACCAGAGCCCCTAAAATTAATATGGTTAAACCTCACATCTGGTGTACAGGTTCTTATACTGTGGTTGTAAGATTGATTTCGATATTAAAGGCTTCGTTTAGTGGTACAGACAATCTCATGAAACAGGATCTTTCCCTTCTCAACAGGACTGGCTTCTGAGTCATTTTTGGTTTTGGTAAAGCACGTTTTTTTCCACCTGTTGAAACTTGGCATAAGCACCACACTAAGTGAGTAGGTCTAGAGCTTTGATGGGAAATCAATTTAAAAAAAAATAGCATTTCACTGATCCTTTTCCTCAGGGTTGGAGAGCTCCATGCATCATAAATAGCACACTGAGCCAGACAGAGCTCACATTCAAGTGAGAGAACACAAATAAGACCACAATGCACTTCTCTCAAAGTAACTCCTCTCGCCACAGTGAGAAACTAATCATGTTGTTTATCATCATCCTTACCTAGGAGAGAATAGCAGAGATAGGAAAAGGTTGGACAGTTTCCTAAGACCATGTGGCAATTTGTTGTTGAAACTGAAATAGGTTTACATTTCATGAATGAATGTTTTTTTCATCTTCCAGCTAAACTCTTCAGAAATGTGATTATCAATACCGTCAATTTTACATACTGGTATTCTGATTAAAAAAATGATCAAAGTGAAGTTTAGGTCCTTTGCTGTCTCATATTCTGTTGTTGGATTTAAAAGTTTATTCCAGAGGCACCTGGGTGGCTCAGTCAGTTAAGCGTCTGACTTCAGCTCAGGTCACGATCTCACAGCTTGTGAGTTTGAGCCCCTGCGTCGGGCTCTGTGCTGACAGCTCAGAGCCTGGAGCCTGCTTCAGATTCTGTGTCTCCCTCTCTCTCTCTGCTCCTCCCCTGCTCACTGTGTCTCTCTCTCCTTCAAAAATAAATAAATATTAAAATAAATAAATAAAATAAATAAACAGTAAAAAAAATTTTTTAAGTTTATTCCAATATTTTCTTTTTTTAAAAAAAAAATTTTTTTTTCAACGTTTATTTATTTTTGGGACAGAGAGAGACAGAGCATGAACGGGCAAGGGGCAGAGAGAGAGGGAGACACAGAATCGGAAACAGGCTCCAGGCTCTGAGCCATCAGCCCAGAGCCCGACGCGGGGCTCGAACTCACGGACCGTGAGATCGTGACCTGGTTGAAGTCGGACGCTTAACCGACTGCGCCACCCAGGCGCCCCTCCAATATTTTCTTTTGAAATATTAATTTGGTCTAACCTTCCTTTCTTTCCTATTTTCTTCTAAAGTTACTTGGATGCGCCATTATTAAATTAATAATAACCACAATAACATCCAGCATGTAATCCTTTTAGATTTAAATTTTTTTCCGAATATTTTACGATTATATTTTCACATCTTAGTCTACAGCATTTTACTTTTAATAACTCCACATTATTGAATCTTTCCAAAGCATTTTTATAGAAATAGCCAGTTTTTTAATGCACTGATATGTCATTGGATTACATAATTTATAACTGAATTGAATAATTATATGAACAAGTATAATTCCCACAGCAGGTTTGGGAACAAACACAACTGGCTCTTGGTCCACATATATCCCCACAGGTGGGGTCAAAAGTTTACAGGTAAGCTAGAGGGATAATAGGTGGCGCTCTTATGTTATACTGAATCGATCAGTAGGTTACATCTAGAGAAGAGAAAGCATTGCTTCACTAGGCAAATCATTTAAGAAAGGGTTAACTTAAAAAAAACCCTTCTATTGTATTTTATATTTTGTGTATGCATTACTTTGATATATATATATATATATATATAGAGAGAGAGAGAGAGAGAGAGAGGGAGAGGAGAAGGAGACAATAAGTTTAGGTATCTTGCCCAAGATTCTAAAACTAGAGATAGAACAAGGATGTGGCTCCAGAATTCTGCCTCCAAGTCCATCCTTCCAGTATTCTTTCCTTCTGTCCCATGAGCCCTAGGATACAGAAGTCTGTAGGGGGTGGGGAGACTGCTACCAGTCAGGAAGGGGGCTTGAGATAGCTCACAAGTGGTCATCAAGAAAGCACGGTAAAGAAGAGAGAAGACAGAAAGTGATAAGATAGTCTTAGGAATTGGCAACCGAGAACCCTGCCATTGTGGTTTCATTAAGTTCACCCAGGTATTTCTTGACTTTGGGCCTCACTGGTTCAAAACAAAAGAGGTTTCAGCAAACACATTTGGTCAACTGACACCACCAACTATTTTCAGTTTTTGCAACTCTGAAAGGACATCCTTCCTCTCTGGCAAACAATAATCAACACAGGAGAACCTCTGACCCAACAGTCCCATGGGCAGCTAGGGGAGCAAGCTTAGTAGAAATCTATGATGACAAACAGCAATTACATTGAAGGCATTTGAGCCTCACCATCCACTTCCTTCTAATCCTTGGGTTTTACAGGTTCTATCTCCATCAAGTCCTTCTTTGAGTAAGACGATAAGCACCAGTTTTGAAGAACCTCCTGGCATCCCAAAAGGGATGATCTTATAGGAGCTGTTTTAAAATGCCTCAGAAAGGATTATTATGTTTTTCCATTAAGTATTAATGATTTCGGTTTATATTAAATGCCTTCCATGTTTCTTGACTTGGCATTTTCCAAATTATTTTCTTCAAGAAGCAAATTAGAAAGGCATTAATATTTCTATGACTTTATATGGAATTCATAAAAAAGGTTAAGATCTCAAATGGGCATCCCTTCAATAAAATTATGTTAAATTGTGCGGAATGTTCATACATGGGACAGTAGTTTTATATACTTTCAAAAATAGCTTTTCCATTTTTAAACGATCTGGTTTCAAAAAATAATTATTGCAATCACTTGGCTATAAATGCGGTTGAGATTTAAAGCTTCCTTCATAATAAAACAGTATCTCATTTCAATATGCTTTTGCAAGCATTATTATAAATAATAGATTAATTATTTAATTAACATGGGTACAAATGTAAAGGCCATGTGAGTAAACCATTTATTTCATTTTCTTTTTTTGTTGTTGTTTACATTTTTTTCAACATTTTATTTGTTTTTATGAGACAGAGAAAGAGAGAAAGAGTGTGAGTGGGGGAAGGGCAGAGAGAGGGAGACACAGCATCTGAAGCAGGCTCCAGGCTCCGAGCTGTCCGCACAGAGCCTGATGCGGGGCTCGAACTCGCGAACTGGGAGATCACGACCTGAGCCGAAGTCAGATGCTTAACTGACTGAGCCACCCAGGCGCCCCTCGTTTATTTCATTTTCTGAAGATCACAAAATGAGTTAACTAATTTTTAGTTAGTTAACAAAATTAACTGAAAGGAAATACAAATGAAAAAGAGAAAGAGGGCAAGACCCGGTGCCATTGTGTGTATTGAGTGCTCCTTTTCACGAAGCTGCGTTCTAGCTGGAGCCTCTCTGTGCTCTGCTGGCTGCTGAGGGCACCTGCGCCCATGCCGGGCTCCCTGAGCAAAGGGATCCAGCACTTTATGGCATGCTTTCTATAAAATAAAGTACAAAGTATAAATCATGTCCAGTGAGGTGCTGAGAAAGCTAGCCCAAGCAGCAGCCGCTGAAGGGACAACAGCCCTGAAAAGGGGTAGGTCTGACCCTCCAGCTGTCTCTGGGGAAACCAATGAACCCAGCCTGCCCGGGCCCTAATTCTCTTATCTACAAAATGTCTCAAAGTCCATTTCAACTTTGAGATTCTAGCAAATGGGGCGAACATAAGTAAATAAATAAATAGTGTTTCATTATCATGCAGTCACCTTGTTTTTCCTGTGTATGTAGCAGTTTTCCTATTCGTGTTCCTATTTATATTGTATTGCTTCCTTCAAGAAGCAAATTAGAAAAGTATTAAGATTTCTGTGACATTGTAAGAAACTGACAAAAATGTCTGAGATCTCAAATGGCTATCCCTTCAAGAAAATGATGTTAAGTTGTTTAAAGTTGCCAAGTGCTGGATCCAAACTCAGGAGGTCTGGCCAAAGGGTCCACGCGCTTAACCCTTATACCACACCATCTGTGGATGCTTCCATTGTTACATAAATATTTTTGTGTCGACTAACTCTGCCACATGCAAGCTCACTAAAGGAAAGCACTTGGTCTCTGTCTTCTCTGTGCCTCTGACTAGTACACACAGAGACACTCCGTAGGAGCAACCTGTGAGGTACAGGAATCCGGCATGGCACTGAAAACAAAGGGCAAACCTCTGAAATTGTCTGCCACACTTAAAACACACAGAGACACGCCCCTTCCTTCTTGTTCTTTCCTCTACTATGTGAAAAATGCTGGCTGCCTGTTACACAGATCAGAAAAATGGGTAATAGCATTAATAAAAACACCTTATGGGCGCCTGGGTGGCTCAGTCGGTTGAGCGTCTGACTTCGGCTCAGGTCATGATCTCACAGCTCTGTGAGTTCGAGCCCCGCATTGGGCTCTTGCTGACGGCTCGGAGCCTGGAGCCTGTTTCGGATTCTGTGTCTCCCTCTCTCTCTGCCCCTAACCCTGTCTCTGTCTCTCTCAAAAATAAATAAACGTTAAAAAAAATTAAAGAAAAAACACCTTATACATTTCCACGTCTCAGAAATATGAGTCAGACAATGAAGGAAGATCTTTCAGTGCTAAACTCTCCCTCACTCACTTTCTTCCGTCCTCCTTCCTTTGTCACTGTCTCAACAAATATTTGTTTTATTCCCACTACATGCCAGAAAAACAAACCGCTGGGTGTGTTATTAACGTTTCCGCCCTAGATGCTAAAAGACAGAGGCAAGTAATATGAAGTAATGTCAAGAGCAATAAAAAGATTGCCAAAATTTATTGCGAACATACCACGAGCTAAATGTTAGGCCCAGGGCTTGATGGGCGTTATCTCACTCAATCCTCATCACAACTCCATAAGATAACACTATTATTATCTCCACTTGACAAATAAGGGGAGCAAGTTGAGAGAGGCTGAGGTCATATGACTCCTAAGGGACAGAGCAGGGACTCCAGCCCTGGCGGTCTGAGACTACAGCTTGCACTCTTAACCTTTACACTCCACTCCCTCCAGAAGTAGATTCGGCCACGAGGCATACAGAGGGCATGCGTGAAATTGGTTTCATTTCCTTTCACAAGAGTCCCATAAATATAGTATCAGAGTGTTACAGGAATTGCTTCCAACATCCTCATAGACTTCACCCAAAAGCAGGTGGGTGACTTGTAACAAGCTCCCCCCTCCTGGCTTTATTCAATCCATTTGTAAAAAAAAAAAAAAAAAATTAATAATCTTGAGTTCCTCCCAGGCACAGACCTTCCAGTCTTCTTCTTTTTTTTTAAGTTTATTTATTTATTTTTGAGAGAGCTCACGAGCAAGGTAAGAGCAGAGAGAGGGAGAGAGAATCCCAAGCAGGCTCCATGCTGTAAGTGCAGAACCCAACCTGGGGCTCGAACTCAAAAACCGCGAGATCATGACCTGAGCCAAAACCAAGAGTCAGGTGCTCAACCAACTAAGCCACCCGGGGAACCCCAGGTCCTTCTATTATTCTAAAGAGGCAGCTGTGGGGCAGGGAGTGTTCACCGATTTCAGAGCCAGAAGAGCTCTGTTAATTTGAATGGCCAGCACACTCCTTGCAGCCCCATCACGGGGATCTGATTCTATCACTTCTGGCTTGTCTTCTGCTGACCTCAACTGCCTGGAAGACAATTGTTCAACCTTAATATCATCTGGAGATACAATGATCTACCCTCTTAACAAATTTTTACATGCACAATACATTGTTGTTGCCTATACCTACAATGTTATACTGCAGGACTCCAGAGCACATTCATCTTGCTTGACTTTTACGCTCATTGATTAGTTACTCCCTGTTTTCCCCCTTCCCCTAGCCCCTGGTAACCATAATTCCACTCTTTGATTCTATGACTTTGACTATTTTAGATACCTCATATAAGTGGAATCATGCAATATTTGTCTTTTTGGGTCCGGCTTACTTCACTTAGCATAATGTCCTCAAGGTTCATCCATGTTGCCGTATATTACAGAATTTCCTTCGTTTTCAAGGCTGAATAGTATTCCGTTTTATCCACTCATCTTTCAAAGGACATTTAAGTTGTTGCTACATCTTGGCTATTGTGAATAGTGCCACAGTGAACATGGCAGTGCACATATCTCTTCTAGATCCTGATTTTCAATTCTTTTGGATAAATACCCAGAACTGGGATTTGCTGGATTATACAGTGGTTCCATTTTTAATTTTTTGAGGCCCTCCATACTCTTCTTCCATGTGACTATAACAGTTTTCATTCCCACCAACAGTATGTATGTATTTACCCAAGAATTCAAAATCAAACTCTCAACTTCTATATTCTTTATCGTCATGTTCTATGGTCGTAGGTTCTGCTCTTTGTATGTGAGACTTACACTCATGTCCAATATTGATTCATTGAAGTTCTGGCTGAAGAGGAGCTTGAAATGATGCGTCTGACTTGGAAGGGTATTTATACTATTCCCCCGCTTCTCTGTGCTTTTAGGATTGTTTTGCTAACCACCATGATTCACATCAAGCCTTTTCTTTTCATCTGAAATTCAGTCTCTTTATGTTTTTGCACTACTGGCCCTTTCTGAGTAATCTCATCCACTTTATTGGCATTGATGACAAGTACCTTTACAATGCTGACTCCCAAGTCTCTAAACTGCGTCTCTTACTCGAGCTCCAGACACAAATAAGAATGCGCTCAGTGCACGTGGCTTTTGGTCTCCTACAGGCACTAAAATCATGCCTATTTAAATAGGAAGTCCTCCTCTTCCAATCATACTCCTCCCCTAGTGCTCCCTCTCAGGGACTGGCACCACTCAGGAACCGAGGGACTTGGGACTCAGAGGCCTTGGGACTCTTCTTGTCATTAATAATCATGTTCCTGTTCTCGAATCCATCACCCTCCCCCGGCCCTACCGCCACTTCCTCAGCTCAGGCCATTCTTATTTCTCACCTAGATAACTGCAATAGATATCCAGGAAGCATCTTTGCTTTGGTTGGTAACAGTGATCTCACATTTAACATATCTAAAAGAGAAATCTCCTTTTGTCCTCAGCTCCCCAAATTGGCCCTCTCACGTTTGGCCACATCCCAGCTAATAGTATGATTACCAACTTGCTCAAGCCAAAAACCTAGAGCCATCCCTCAGCTCTCTCCTATCCACCCACATCCAATCTACCAGCGTTCACCATCATTTTTACCTCAAAAATATGTCCTAAATCTGATAGCGTGTCATTATTTTCACTGAAACTACTCTAGTCTAGACCACCTCATATTTCTCCTGGCTTACTTTAACAGCTTGTAAATGTTTTCCCTACCTCTCATTTTTTTTTTTTCCCTCTAGAACCCCTCCCAAGTCAGAGTACTAAAAAATAAACCATCTCATTTCCTTGCATCAAGTTTTGCAGTGATCTTCTATTGCGATTGTTATAAGATGGAAACTCTTTACTATAGTCTGTACGGTTCCACATAAGCTGGACACTGCGTATATATTCACCCGCACCCACTATGCTCCAGCCATTGTGACTTTCTTTCTGGCTTCCTCAGTCCAGCAAGCTTGTCCCGCCTCAGGGCCTCTGTACGTGCCATTCCCACTTCTGTCAGGTTTGCTCATGACTGGTTCCTTCACATCATCCATGATTCAGTTCAAATACCAGCTCCTCAGAGAGATCTTCCTTCACTACTCTAGCTAAAGTGGTGTCCCAAGATTTAATTTTATCTTTTCTCTTGGATAATGACCAAGTGAAAAAAGAAAAATATGGGCTTACTGAAGCAGATTATTTATAATTAGAAACCCAGTTAAAAAGTTTAAAATAAGAATGTGCAGAATCCATGGGCAGAATTCAAAAGTGCATATAGATCATGGCGGTGTATCAGAGTATCCGTAATTTTGCAGATCAAGTACAGGCACTAGATGATTCAAGTTGGTGACAATAAGTAGCATCAGCTGGTCTGAAGGACATAGAAGGAGGAGGAATCCCCCCTTGTAGGTAAGTTCCCAAAGCTGAAGAAGCCTGGACTTCATTTATCCTTTCTTCCTCTGCTTGCCTGAACTGTCTAAAAGACGCAATCTGACTGCCCAACAGAAAAACCACTTCTGGAAATACAATGTGATGAGATTGCATTTTAGGGTTTTGACAGGAGGAAAAACAAAGGCACAGTTGCCATGCTTTCTTTACTTAGTCTTCTGACATTATGAAAATTTTCAAACATGAAGAAAAATAGAAAAGCTCCATTTCTTAAGATCATTTTTCTCCCTGCTTCAGATGGAGCCAAGTGGTCTCAAAACTCCCCAACTACTGGGTGGGACCAGTAGTTTTTAAACTTCTAATTGCGCGAGTAAAGGTCTGGATATTCGTATGGTCAGTTTTGACATTTTGATCACTTTTTTAGTGCAATCATACCTAAAGTTAGTCAACAAATGCCTCCTGCTAGATAGAACTTGACTATTTTATTTAATTAATTAATTTAAAATTTTATTTTACTGCAGTAAGAATTCTTTCTTTAAAAATTTTTTAAAATGTTTATTTTTGAGACAGAGAGACAGAGCATGAGCAGGGGAGGGGCAAAGAGAGAGGGAGACACAGAATCCGAAGCAGGCTCCAGGCTCTGAGCTGTCAGCGCAGAGCCCGACGCGGGGCTCGAACTCACGAACCGTGAGATCGTGACCTGAGCTGAAGTGGGACGCTCAACCGACTGATCCACCCAGGCACCCCGCGGTAAAAATTCTTAACATCGGTCTACCCTTTTAACAAATTTGTAAGTGTAAAATATAGTATTGTTTAGGATGGGTACAACAGTACACAGCTGATCTTTAGAACTTCCTAGGGCTTGGGGCAGGAGAGTGGGAAGTTGATAAATAGCTGCTTTGCTTTTGCTGGTTTACGAAGCTCTGAACTATTTTGCCTTTATTTTATTTTATTTTATTTTATTTTATTTTATTTTATTTTCATGTTTATTTATTTTTGAGAGAGTGTGAGTGGAGGAGGCGCAGACAGAGGGGGGGCAGGGACAGAGGATCTGAAGCAGGCACCAGGTTCCGTGCTGACAGCAGAGAGCCCCATGTGGGGCTCGAACTTAGGACCGTGAGATCATAACCTGAGCCGAAGTTGGGACACTTAACTGACAGCCACCCAGGCTCCCTGAACTATTTCACCTTTACATTTTCCATTCCAGTGCTCTGGAGAAGATCTACATGCTTCAGGGACACATTCGTTTTTGTCCCTTACATAGGCCCTTTATTAAAGCGTACTGATTACGGTGTCATTTCCAGTACTAAACTATACTGTATTATATATACTACTTATGCAAGTTCTGAAGTCAAATGTCAAAAAGAAAATCTAAATTAGTTACATCTTAGCCTTGGTGTTTACATTTCTTTCTTTGAAAAATTTAAAAAATGTTTATTTATTTATTTTTTTTTTTGAGAGAGAGAGAGAGAGAGAGAGAGAGCACATTCGAGCAGGGTTGGGGAAGAGAGAGAGGGAGAGAGAGAATCCCAAGCGGGCTCTGTGCTGTTAATGCGGAGTCCAACACAGGGCTCGATCTTACAAAGCGTGAGATCATTGCCTGAGCCAAAATCAAGAATTGGACACTTAACCGATGGAGCCACCCAGGTGCCTCAGTGTTTACATTTTTATCAGCAAATATGAACTAAAAGTTAAATCGTATCTGCCATCTTACAAGCAGATCTTTTATTTTTCACCCAGAACAAAGACTTTCCTTTGACGTTATCTCACGAGTGACAATGTTACATTTGGTAATTTACTAGTGGACGGAGTATACTGCCCAAGTTACACTACCCCAGATCCTACTGAACCCAGCGTGGTGACCTTTGGAGAGAAAAGATAAAAAATGCAAGCTGACCCAAGGCATCTGCTTGTTTTATCTGTTTCTGCCAACAATCACTTATATATTACTTAAAAACAAGAGGTAATGAAGTACATCTTCCAGGCCATTTAGCTTTTGTTTGTTTGATTTTTAAAATCCCTCAAAGACTGACTACTGCCAACTTGAAATGCTTTCTGAAAAGTTCGGGGAAATTCAAACACTGTGACTATAGTCAGAATACTTCGTATAGGGCATTACTGGTACTCGAACGTGGAACCAGGACCTAACCCAGTTGGGTCAGGAAGTTGTTACTTAAAGACTTATGTTATAGAGTTAAAAAATATTCAATTGGTTATCTCTCTTTTGGTTTTCTTCCTCATGTGGAGGCGGAAAATGATTTTTTCTTGTTTTCTCAATAAATGCTAGAAAGGTAAACTGAATTCTAGTCATAAATTTACATTTGACTTTTCAAAAAAAATATTCCATACACTGGCGTCAGGTTAAGTGAAGAACAAAGAGGCTAACCTTCCAGTGTGTTCAACAAGCAAAAATATCATCATATTTCAGTTGTGGAATCAGGGATAAAAGGCACAGCATAGGGAATATAATCAGTGGGACTGCAGTATCACTGGTAACAGATGATACCTATAGTTGTGGGCACAGCTTAACATGAGTCTTGTCGAATCTCTATGTTGTACACCTGAGACCAATGTAACATTGTGCCTCCACTAGACTTCAATAAAAAAATTAAAAATCATACGAAATTATATAGTCACAGCCCTTTCTGTGTTGGGTATTTTCAACCAACATGATGATTTTTAAGGTTGTCATTTAATTAATTAAAAAAATAACAACTATAGTCACATATGACTTCTATACAGTTCTTATATGAATGAAGTACGAGTTACATATTTTGCATCTGGCGCTTTTATTTTAACTTTATAGAAGCAAAGCCGCCAACATGCTGATTAAGGATACTCTGAGTACGATAGCTGGACTTTTCACAAATGCCCTGCAAATTCCCAGGAAGTCAACGCACAGCTGTCCCACTTGCACACAATGATGACTTACTGTTCACTGCTGAGAAGGTCTGGTTAGCAGCAAATGCGGTCAAGGCACGCAGACACTTGTTAGGTTCACTTTGCAAGAGAAGCAAATATTGAATATTCCTTGACACAGAGAAATTGTCATTCATATCCCATTATTTCCCAAAACTTAGAAGCCCCTATGTTAATGGCAGGTGAGTTATTGATAAATGTGTTTGATTGCAATGAAAAGAGATGCAACAAAGGACTGCGGGAAAGGTTGGGAGATAAATGTTAATGATACCCTGCGATCTCTTTTCAGTCCAATCCCCCAAATCGCTTCTAAATGTTGGCTCCCATCTCCACTAGCACATAGGCAGGTAAGGAAAGAAATTCTGTATGCAAATAATAGTCTTTCCTTGTATTTACATACATATTTAAACTTAACAGGAACCCATGGGGGAGGGGAAGGAAAAAAAAAAAAAAAGAGGTTAGAGTGGGAGAGAGCCAAAGCATAAGAGACTGTTGAGAACTGAGAGCAAACTGAGGGTTGATGGGGGGTGGGAGGGAGGAGAGGGTGGGTGATGGGTATTGAGGAGGGCACCTTTTGGGATGAGCACTGGGTGTTGTATGGAAACCAATTTGACAATAAATTTCATATATAAATAAAAAAAATAGCAGAATACTGAAAATCAACAAGTGCAGTAAGGACAGAATTATATATTAAAAAAAGAGTGACTTTTGTTCTCTGTTGAAATGCCACAGTGGCACTGAAAAGGTAATATTCATTATCTCTTCAGGAAAACAGACTCATTCCAGGGAAATCAGCATTCATCAGTCACGGATCTAAAGGAAAAACTTAGAAAATACCATCCAACCCTCTACTTCCCCTAAACCATCAAATCAAAGAATATTTTTTATATGTTTGAGATTTCTCTCCATCTCAAATACAACTTTGGTGCTTTGCCCTTGACACATAGTGGCAAATAATAAATATTCTTTTAATAGCTCTCCCATAAATGAATGAATAAATGAATGACTTCACTTGCAAATTGAATTAGGATGCAGAAATTGATATGCAGAATTAATAAGGTTTTCAGTTTAATTTATGGATAAGGAAATGCTTACAGCTCCGGGGTTGGTTGGGGATAATTCTTTGTACTTTCTCAAAGGCGCTGTCTAGGGTGTTCGTCCCCTTCTCATGTATGTTTCCATTTCGCTGGTTTTCTCCTGTCCTATCTTTGCAATTCCCTCCCATCATTCTTAGGGACTTCTTTCCTTATGAAACCCACAGGGACATTTTCTGTGTCTGATGACTTCACAAAGCCACTTGCTCCTTCATTTGTTGAACCGACACCTCCTGAGAATCTGCTTCTTCCAGGCCCCGTGGGAGGCACCAGGGACAAAACAGAACCACACAAGCAACTTCTGTCTTTGTTTTCACTACATTTTTCGATTTCATTAAAACCTAGCTCAGAAACGAAGCAAACAGAACCTGCAAGGACATCAGTCTCCAAAAAGGCATTCCAGGACTAGGCATGTTGCTGATAAAGGTTCATTCTGGAGGGCCCCAGTGCCACAATGGTGTCACGCACTCCATTAATCTCTATTGCAATACACATGTCTGGCGAATGCATCGTTTCTAGCATCTTGTTTATAATTCTTATGTTGATCGTATTTTGAAATGAGAACATTTTTACTATACCGGCTTACATAGCATATTATTAAATTAATCTCACCTATTTCTTTTTAGTTTTTAAAATGTGGCTATTCAAGGGG
>NW_024412397.1:45486359-45535126 GCF_014898765.1 Herpailurus yagouaroundi | reverse complement strand
TGTTTATAATTCTTATGTTGATCGTATTTTGAAATGAGAACATTTTTACTATACCGGCTTACATAGCATATTATTAAATTAATCTCACCTATTTCTTTTTAGTTTTTAAAATGTGGCTATTCAAGGGGTGCCTGGGTGGCGCAGTCGGTTAAGCGTCCGACTTCAGCCAGGTCACGATCTCGCGGTCCGTGAGTTCGAGCCCCGCGTCGGGCTCTGGGCTGATGGCTCAGAGCCTGGAGCCTGTTTCCGATTCTGTGTCTCCCTCTCTCTCTGCCCCCCCCCCCCCCGTTCATGCTCTGTCTCTCTCTGTCCCAAAAATAAAAAATAAAAAACGTTGAAAAATGTGGCTATTCAAAAATTTAAATGTACCTGTATGGTTTGCATTATATTTTTACTGGATTGCTGATGAGAAGGCGAGAGAGAGAGGAACAAAATAACCCAAATAAGCAAACAAAATTATTATGAAATTGAATGTGGTGTTTTATTTGTATCAGTGTATCAGTGAAACACAGAGCTGTATGTTTTCAGAGAAGGCATGGGTAGAATTGCATTTCAGGGGTATTCCTGAGGAGAAAGGGACCATATTCGGCTGAGAGATACAGACGGTTTCTGTGCAGTAAGAAATATATTAGAGATTTACAGTCATGCTAATAAATAACTACAGCGGAGTGCAGATGTATAAGCAAATATAGGCAAGCAAACAGAGACAGCATTCCAGAAACATTCTGAAAGGATTCTAATAAGGGAAAGATGTTCAAACAAAGGCATGGACCATGGGCAGAACCATCCTCTCCTACAAATGGAGGGGAAGGTTCAAATGGAAGCCAAGACACTAATGCTCACATTGAACAAAATTTAAACATGCTCTCTGAGGGGTGCCTCAATTGGTTAAGGCTCTGACTCTTGATTTCAGCTCAGGTCATGATCTCACAGTTTGTGAGATCGAGCCCCACGTGGGGCTCTGTGCTGACAGTGCGGAGCTTGCTTGGGATTCTTTCTCTCCCTCTCTCTGCCGTTCCCCCACCCATGTGAGTGCTCTCTCTCTCTCTCTCTCTCTCTCTCTCTCTCTCTCTCAAAATAAAGAAACTTAAAAATATGCCATCTGGAATCAGTACTGTATTAATTCATGGGCATTCATTAGCCCCTCCGGATGAATTCATTGGTCGGGTAACTCAGCAGCTTCTGAGAGTCCCTAGATGCTGCTATTCCCACCCCCCACCTTCTACTTTTTCAACTAAGGCTCCGCCCCTTTCAGAGTTCCTTCAACTGCCACTCACATCGTAGCCTCATTTCTGGGGTGAGCAGTCTTCAGGGGCTTCTTGTTTCCTTACAGTCTCATGGCTACTCTCCTGCCTTGCCAATCCTCTTATCTGGGAATTTTCAGTGAAATAATGGGACAGTTCATATCGTTGATTCCCGTATTGCTCGGCTCAAATGACTCACATTCACTTTAGAAGGTTTCTAGTTACGCAGTGTACAAATAGATCGTTTACAGTTGATTAAAATGTTTGTGGTCATTTCTATGAAAAAAAAAAGTTGGGCATCTGTTCTTGGTTAGAAATACAAGTTCATTGTTTTCTCTGTGGGAAAGTCAGGCATGACTTAAGACTCCTTTCACAAGAAAGCCTAAGGATCACCTATATTCTATTTCTGTGGGCATTTTTAATCCTTTGTTAGCATAAGTGCCATTTTTAACTAATCAAAATACGCAGCTACCTACAATGCTCCATTCCCAAACCGTGTCAGATTAAAGTGTAGTTACTATGACATTGACTGATACACACACAGAGAATGCCCTTTGATGCAACTTCCACAGGACGTTGAAACTAACATGAACTGAACTTTCTGGGGACCTGCTTTGGCCTGTACTGCCTTCATGAGATCTATCAGATACCTCCTGAAAGTCTATTTGTATTTGACTTACTTTCCATTTTAACTGGGAATTCCTTGTGGCTTTTTTTTTTTTTTTTTTACAGAATACACATTTTTCATTAATTTATTTCTTTTGAGAGAGAGAAACAGCATGAACAGGGGAGGGGCAGAGACAGAGAGAGAAAGAGAGAGAGAGAGAGAGTCCCAAACAGGCTTAGTGCTGTCAGCGCAGAGCCCAAAGTGGGGCTCAATCTCATGAAACCAAGAATCACACTTAACTGACTGAGCCACCCAGGTGCCCCAAGAAGATTTCAGATGAAAGCCTGAAGTAATTTTTGGCTAACAAAATTAGCAAATTCTTCATTTCCTCACCTGAGTGAAAGGAACACGTATATGTGGTGCAAGAATCAACCCAGGTAAGTTACTCCTTTTCAGTCATGAAAGGAGGCACTGTGATGCCCCTAAAGAGAGTATTTCGTCCCCCCACTTAAGGAAACCATGCTTCAAGTGTTTCAAGTGTTGACTGTGTGCAAATAAGCCCTGCCCTGGGTGCTATAATAGCCATGCAAATTAAACATGTGGAGAGAATCTCGGGTAACACTTTTCACATTTGCACTTCGCCTATGTGGTTAGACATGGTGATTCCTCCTCCATTAGCTACTTACCATTTCAGATTTGTTCAGTTTGCATAAAGACACTCTTTTAAATGCAGTGTTATCCAGTGGAATTTAAGGTATTTTCGAAATCATGTAGCACAGCTGTGCTGTTCCTTCTCTATCATAAATTCGACTGGCTGGAAAATGAAGTTGGTTTAAAAATAACCTCTTCAGGACTTCTTATAACGAACAGCCTGTATGTAAGTCTTCCACTTCGTGGGTGGACAAATGTATCTAAGATACTTTATTCTGCTCAATAATAAATATTGTTGTGAAACCATAAACCCAGAGAAAATCGGTTATTTTTTTAAAAATAGAATTCATTAACATAGTTCAGAGAGCCAGTTCTTCAGGAAAGCTATTTTTAAAAGCAAACACACCAGAGATGGATTGCCTGGGAGGCCGAAGCAGAAAATTGGTACCTTGGAACTGGAGAATGGATAAATATGAGACTTCATTTATACCAACCTGGGCCACGTGGGGATAGAATATGGGGGAAAGAATAGTTCCCTTATCTTTTCAGCAAAGCGCCAGGGCCTGTATTGGGCTGGATGTGGGTGACAGGTCTAGATTCAAGTCTCAGCTCTTGTTACCTGTTTGCTACCCAAGTGACCTTGGCCAGATCACACATGCAGGGCAGCGGGGTCCAGCAGTGCACCGTCAGTGTGTAACAACTGGCTCTCCAGGAACAAACAAGCAAGCAAATCAACCAACTATGGTTTGTAACGTTTGCCACTTTCTGTGGTGTAAATATTCCCACCATGACCCACTTACACTATGTGCATGACCTCACTGAATGCTGAAGTGGGAAGAAAAGTGGACAATCATTCTTTCCAAATTACCTCCCAGATAGCACCAGCTGACTCCAGCAAGCTGCTGCCTAGATTCCATTTCTGGCTCCACCAGTTAATATGGGGGGCTTAAGGCAAGTTATTTGACTTCCCTACATCTCAGTTTCCTAATTTTTAACGTGCTAACCACAAACAAGCCTTAGGAGTTCGTTTTGAGGGTAAAATAGAAGGCACTGAGCCCAGAGCCTGAAAGAGCAGGTCCTCAGTAAACATCGATTCCCTGACTTGCTGATTTCATGATTATGTCTCTGTCCGTCTCTGTGTCCCCATTCTTCCCCTTCACAGACAAACTCTCCAAGAGAACAAGTCCGCGTTTGTTTTCAGTTGTTTATAACTCCCTCATTCAACCCATTGCTATCCAGATCTCATTTACAGAGCTCCTGAAAAATCACTTCTCTGTGATGAGCAGCAGACTGTTCCTCCAACTTCAATGGACATTTTTCAGTGCTTATTTTATTTGATGTCTCTGTGGCATTTGTCATGCTTAACCAGTCCTTCCTTCTGAAGCAGGATATACTATTATTCATCTCATTTCTTAGGCTGGAAACCTAGAAGTCCTCCTCCTTTACCTCCTATATCCAATTGAACAGGCCAGTTCTATTTTGTAAAATGTATCTTCATTCTGTTTCCCTAGCTCCCTCTCTAATGCCGCTGTCTTAGTAAAGACCCCTCAAACATTCATCTTTTCATTCTTAAATAATTAAAATGGCATACCACCTGATTTCCCTGCCCCTAGCGAATTCCCCTTCCAATCCATACTTCCTCTGGAAGGATTTCTATAAAATGCAAACAGATCATGTAATTCCTTGCACGTCATTGGCGTGCAACACCTACTGCATAAGTCCCAACTGCATGGAATTGCATAATGGCCCCTGTTGATTTTGGCTCATGCCAACCTCTTTGGCCACATGTCCTGCCTCTTGTCTGCTTATGACTGTGCTCCAGTCTTATTAAACCATTGACTGGACTCTCAAGAGACCATGCCTTTTCTTGTCTTTGTCTCTCTGGACAGACACCCCTTTCCCCTTTTCTACCTGGTAAGCTCCAGTCACTCCTCCTCCCGGAAGCCTTCTTTGACACCCTCGTGACACCCAGTAATTCTCTAACAGGCACTCTTCACTGTAGTATAATCATCTGTCCTTACTTTGCTTCCCCAGCTTAAAGTGAATGAATCGAGGACATAAACACTGTATCTTATTCAACATCATATCTACAATATCAAGCACAAAATGTGGACCACAAAAACGTTTAGCAAACTCAATGTATCAACTAAGAAATGAGCCTTTGTGGCACCAAATGAGATGTCTTGTCAAGGCAAGAGCTTTTTTTTTTTTAATTGAGATGTAAGTGAAGTGCAACATTGTATTAGTTTCAGGTATACAATATAATGATTTGATATTTATATACATTGTAAAATAATCACCATAATAAATCTACTCAATATCTGTCACTACACATAGTTATAATATCTTTTTATTTCTTCTTATGATGAGAACTTTTATGATCTACTTGGTCAGCAACTTTCAAATATACAATACAGGATTATTGAGTGTGAAGGGATTTTGTAACTGTGAACAAGTTAGGAAGATACACATTTTCAGGCTTGATCCTAACTGAAATAATGATTCTCATTATTCTTAAATTACGGGCTTTTAAATAATAATAACTTATTTAAATGTATTTGTCCTAACAGGATTTGCCTATTAACTTCAAATGTTTAATATTGGTCACCAATAATTAAAACAATAACATATTAGGTCTTCTCATGCTTATTTTTGAGGGTTTTTTGACAGGGTATAGGAACTAAGGCAAAACCGCTGCAAAAATAGTAATAGTATAGAGAAAAAAATGCTAAATGTGAATCCACTTGAAAATCTGCATTTAATAAGAGAGTAACATATAATAAAGTGAACATGTTATTATCATACAGATGGAAAAATTTATTAAGTTACCTATTTAACTACTTTTTAAAATTTTATTTAAATCTAAGTTAGTTAACATATAGTGTAATAATGATTTCAGGAGTAGAATTTAGTGATTCATCACTTTCATCTAACACCCAGTGCTTATCCCAACAAGTGCCCTCCTTAATGCCCATCACCCATTTAGCCCATCCCCCCACCTACCTCCCCTCCAGCAACCCTGTTTGTTCTCTGTATTTAAGAGTCTCTTTTGGTTTGCCTCCCTCTCTGTTTTCATCTTATTTTTCTTTCCCTTCCCCTATGTTCATCTGTTTTGTTTCTTAAATTCCACAGATGAGTGAAATCATATGATATTTACCTTTCTCTGAGTGATTTATTTCACTTAGCCTAATACATTCTAGTTCCATCCATGGTGTTGCAAATGGCAAGATTTCATTCTTTTTGATTGCCAAGTAATATTCCATTGTATATATATACCACATCTTCTTTATCTGTTTGTCAGTTGATGGACATTTGGGCTCTTTCCATAATATGGCTATTGTTGATAATTCTGCTATAAATATTGGGGTGCATGTGACCCTTTGAATCAACATTTTTGTATCTTTTGGACAAATACCTGGTAGTGCAATTGCTGAGTCATAGGGTAGCTCTATTTTTAGTTTTTAAATGTTTATTTATTTGAGAGAGAGAGAGAGAGAGAGAGAGAGAATGTGAGTGGGGGCGGGCAGAGAGGGAGACAGAATCCAAAGTAGGCTCCAGGTTCTGAGCTGTCTGCACAAAGCCCAATGTGGGGCATGAATCCACAAACCATGAGACCATGACCTGAGTCAAAGTCGGATGCTTAACTGATTGAGTCACCCAGGCACCCCTCTATTTTTAATTTTTTGAGGAAAGAAATTAAATGGCTGCTCCAGTTTGCATTCCCACCAGCAAGGCAAAGGTGTTCCCCTTTCTCCACATCCTCGTCAATATCTGTTGTTTCCTGAGTTGTTAATTTTAGCCATTTTGACCAGTGTGAGGTGGTATCTCATTGTAATTTTGATTTGTATTTCCCTGATGATGAGTGATATTGAGCATCTTTTCATGTGTCTTTTAGCCATCTGGATGTCTTCTTTGGAAAACTGTCTCTTCATGTCTTTTGCCCATTTCTTCACTGGATTATTTGTTTTTTGGGTGTTGAGTTTGATAAGTTCTTTATACGTGTTGGATACTAAACATTTATCTGATATGTCATTTGCAAATATCTTCCCCCATCTGTCAGTTGCTTTTTAGTTTTGTTGATTGTTCCTTTTGCTGTGCAGAAGGTTTTTGTCTTGATGAAGTCCCAATAGTCCATTTTTGCTTTTGTTTCCCTTGCCTCTGAAGACATATCAAGTAAGAAGTTGCTGCAGCCAAGGACAAAGAGGTTGTTGCTTGTTTTCTCCTCTAGGATTTTGATGGTTTCCTGTCTTATATTTTGGTCTTTCATCCACTTTGAGTTTATTTTTGTGTATGGTGTAAGAAAGTGGTTCATCTTTCTGCCTATCGCTGTCCAGTTTTCCCAGCACCACTTGCTGCTGAAGAGACTGTCTTTTGTCCAATGGATACTCCTTCTTGCTTGGTCGGAGATTAGTTGGCCATATGTTTGTGGGTCCATTTCTGGGTTCTCTATTCTGTTCCATTGATCTATGTGTCTGTTTTTGTACAAGTACCGTGCTGTCTTGATGATTACAACTTTGTAATATAGCTTGAAGTCCAGAATTGTGATGTCTCCAGCTTTGGTTTTCTTTTTCGGGATTGCTTTGGCTATTCAGGGTCTTTTGCAGTTCCATACAAATTTTAGAATTGTTTGCTTTAGCTCTGTGAAGAATGCTGGTGTTATTTTGATAGGGATTACACTGAATGTATAGATGGCTTTGGGCTGTATCAACATTTTAACAATATTTGTTCTTCCAATCCATGAGCATGGAATGTTTTTCCATTTCTTTGTGTCTTCTTCAATTTCTTTCATAAGTTTTCTATCGGTTTCAGAGTATAGCTCTTTTGCCTCTTTAGTTAAGTTTATTCCTAGATATTTTATGGTTTCTGTGCAATTGTAAATGGATCAATTCCTTGATTTCTCTTTCTGCTGCTTCATTATTGTTATATAAAAATGTAACTGATTTCTGTATGTTGATCTTATATCCTGAGAATTTGCTGAATTCATGTATCTGTTACAGTAGTTTTCTGGTGGAATCTTTTGGGTTTTCCACATAGAGTATCATGTTGTCTATAAAGAGTGAAAATTTGACTTCTTCCTTGCTGATTTGGATGCCTTTCATTTCTTTTTGTTTTCTGATTTCCAAGGCTAGGACATCCAACACTGTGTTGAACAATAGTGGTGAAAGGGGACATCCCTGTCGTATTTATTTAACTATTTTTTAAAATCTTGAATGAGTGCATGTTAAATGTGTGTTGAAAGTCTTAAAAACTGAGGTGCTATTGATGTTTTAGGACATTTCAAAGAAGTGAAAAGCACAGTCACAAAGTAAGCAACAAGGAACTGAGCTTGCAAAGCAGATGTTCCACCATTTGCTGAATTTTCGTTAATAAATTTCACCTTTTGAGTTGAGAAGAAAATAAGCTTGTTCTTCCTTACTGGTAACTTTTTGCAAATAATGAAAATGAACAAACCTCTCCAACTTTAGGGATGATCTAATGTCACAAATAAGAAGTATGCAACTTCATTTAAAAATACTCATTATCATCTCTACCTACAAATCCATTCTCTGGCCCACCAGGACTATTCTTTACGTAACAGTTAACTAGAGTTGAAAGTGTTCTCTTACTTGGAAAAATCTGGATCAATATATATTTAACAGATGGTTTCTCTATAGTCTACTTTAGTAAGCCTTCTAATTATTATATTTCTTCTAAACCATGCTTATGAAGCACCTTTCTCTGTGAGGATTCTTTGTATTTTTTGTTGTGTTGTTTTTTAATATCAAGAATTCCTTGATCCAAAAAGGGGTCCTTCCTTTCATAAGTTAAAATTCTTCAAATTAAATTGAGTTTTTATATAAGATCTGTGGAATACAGCTGATCATTTTTTTCTATTTTTCTGGTAAAGAAATCGGGTCATTAAAAAATCATGGGCAAATAGATAATTGATGATATCAGGAACCTGTCTCCTGATATTTTCCTTACTTATCATTATATTACCATATATTTTTAATATTCTTTATCAACCCAAATAGCTAAATTCAAGAAGAACATCATATTTGAATGTACGGTCAGGGTTGCAATAAGGGTGAAACAATTTTCTCCCCAAAAGAAGCTAAATTGACTACAGGAGAGTATCACTCTATAGTCTTAGCCCCACTGGCTATATGTTTTCCTGAGCCACTCAGTTCAAACTAATTAAGCTTAAGCTTTGGAACATAATTCATTCGGTTATATAATGAAATGTGAACCATTATGTGTGTGTGTGTGTGTGTGTGTGTGTGTGTGTGTGTGTTGATCCAGATACACATAGTCATTTCAATAAAGTAATAATGGTGAGTAGAATCACAGATGCAAAATTGAAAAGCACCTTAGCAATGATCTAACCAAATCCTTCATGAAGCTCTTATTTATTACCATTCCTTACTGGTGGTGGCCCAACCTCTGTACAGTTTTACTAACATAGTTTCATTCTTTCCAGTCCTGGTGAAGTTTCCTTGCTATGAAATTATTTTTTATCCTGAGTAAAAACTTACCTCTGTAACTTTCATCTTAGTCCATGATTCCTTAAAGAATTAACCAACCTTAACCAATCAAAAAGTAAGGGTCCTGGAAGTCCCTTGTTTTAATGGGTAACATTTTTGTCTACAACACTTTTTCTATATTCTTTGGTTTCCATCACGACTAGCACAACACAATGGAGTAGACTGAAAGGGTCCAGGAACTAATGCTGATCTCCCACAGCCAGGAGATGGACCTGCTACAAACAAGAGGATGTGGAATCATTGTCTAATTCAGCGGGCAGGATGCAGAATCTGAGCAGAATGAACAACAAGTGACACAAAGAAGTCCTTGCAGGATGTCAGCAGCAGGAATGCCCATGACATTCTTGATATCTAAAGATACATATAGTCAAACTAGTATCACAAACTGAAGATGGTGATATTTATGACTACGTTGGCGAAGGTTAGGTCTCAATTTTGAAAACTCAGACCATCTTTGCAAATATAGATTTTGTGAGGACTGGATTTGTGTTCTTTGAAATGATGAGGAGTCTAGAAAATTTCCCCAATAATTTGAACTCTGTCCATTAACTACTTTTTTTTTTGAAAGAGAGAGAGACAGGGAGAAAGAGAAAGAGAGAGAGAGAGACAGAGAGAGAGAGAGAGAGAGAGAGAGAGAGAGAAAAGTAGAAGGAGAGGGAGAGAGGGAATCTTAAGCAGGCTCCATGCCCAATGCAAGCCTGACACAGGGCTGGATCTCACCACTGTGCGATCATGACCTGAGCCTACATCAAGAGTCAGATGCTTAACTGACTGAGCCACCCAGGAACCCCTATTTAGTATCTTTGACTTCACTTTCTCATAAGTTTCTTTCACTTTCTCCTAAAAATCAGACACACTGACAAGCTGTGCATCAGTTGAGGTAGATTAGTTCTGTTAATAAAAGGAGTTTCCTCATAACCCTGGTGACTAGTGTTCCCTGCGAAGACCTTGTTGCCTTAAAAAGATTTTCCAATTGTTGAAAAATATTTTATTAAGCTAGAAATTCAACATGGTATTGAAGTGACTGGTGCTTTGATTTGTAAGGAAAGGTCAGGATGATGAGACACTGGAAAGAATAAGGAGTCAAGGAACCAGAGTTCTTGTCCTGCTTTTGTCTCTGGCTCTTTGTGTCACCTTTGGTCACATAGAATATTAGAATCCACGAATACAAAGGGAACTTAAAGAGACATCTGGTTTACCACTGTGGCCAATTTAGCTTTCTCTCAAACTATGAAGTTACTTTAAGCCAGTATCTATAGAATCATAACAACAGCATTTTAGAAACAGTATAAATAATCTTCCCCCAAGGAGCAATTATGGAGGTAATCACATCTGTGAGGAGAAAAGACATTTTCTTGCCTTCACATTTTTTTGTTTTTGTTTTTGGTATTAATGATCAGGCTTTAAAAGATCCACAAAGAGAATGCAAACAATAACATTTAAGAGGGTAATCATACAAGGAGTCCATTGCTCAGTTGTCTGGGATGAATGCTAAGATTGAGAAGGAGAAAAGGGACAGGGGCTGAGGTTGTTTATACATTTTTGATTAATTCAGATTTTTATCTTCTATTGACTACACTGTTTGAACACACACATTACAAACAAACAAATACATTTTTTCTTGTTACCAGACCAAAAAAAAAAATGCATCTAAAAGAAAATGGTGGTTGGGAAATATGTGTCTTTACGTTGGCAGCACTCATATATCATACGATAATGGTTTGGTAGACACTTGGGAAGGGTGGTGGGCACAGGTAAATAGGCCAAATTAGAATTCCCTAGGATTACCGGCAATTTTAGGGCACCGGACGCTGGAAGATTGCACTTTTGCAAAGATTTACTTCATAAATTAAATTTTATCATATTTCATGACTTTAAGCCAAAAACCAAGTAATACAAATCTGGAATTTAAAAATTTATCAGTGTGCAAATAGGGGCCCCTACTATGCACAATGGCACTGTGTCAAAACATCACTCACTTCTGGATATACACTAGAACTTAGGAATGGAATAATTCTTAAAATCCCTCCAAAATTTAAGAATTCTTTTTGGTTAAGTAGTCAACACTATCCTGAAAAAATTGCCTCCATAAATGGTTTTAAGACAAATAATTAAGATTCACAGATATTTGGGCAAATAAAATGGTTGTCAACTGTTACAATTCCAATTTTTAAAGTTGGTGGTTATAAGATTCACCTTTTAAAGGGAATGATGAAAAAAATCACATTCTCTCTCATTTTCTTTTGAATACAGTGAGAGAATGGGAAGGACATGATTGATGTGAAAGTGAAAAGGATAAATGTATTAATTTATTTTAATTAATTTAATGTCAATCAATTGTAGGACCATAAACCATTACTTTTTTAGTGTGGGTTTTAGGATATTCAATTGCAAATAGATTTTTTTTTAAAAAGCTGAAAGTGAAAACAGGAAATAATTGCAGCTAATTAGTCCAAATCTTACCTGAGGTTGCTTTTTGTTCTCTTTTCTTCTCCACTCTCCCTGAAATGAGAAGTGGCAGGTCAGTTACAGAGTGGGTCCATGAGAACAAGGTGTAACTAAGAGGAGACCCCGTTTATGGCAATTTCCAAACATAATCACTCCTCAGCTGTGCCCAAGATGCTTCTAGAGATGACGGGCATGGGCATAGTTGAAGGGGATGAAAAATGCTCTCAATCCAATTTACGAAAACCAACAATAAATGAGGATGCATTAAATAAAACATGCTGCTGGGTTTTAAAAATCTTGTTAGTAAGAGTCATTTACTCAACAATAAACTTACAAGGATCAAATTCCCATAGCACAAACTGTGGGGATAAACACCCGAGTTAAATAAGATCAAGGCCTCTTACAACCTATTTGGGGAGATAAAGGACAGACAATGCAATGTGAGATGAGATGTGCCCCAAAAGGTACAAACTGTTTAAAGATATGAGAGGATGAAGTGATTAGTTTAGGAAATAAAGGGGTGCCCTCGAAGTTAAGGAGAAAGTGATATTTGATTTGGGCCTCAAAAGATACATGTGATCTGGGAAATTTGAAACAAGGAAAGTACTGGTGATCATTAAAAGAGATAGTATGGGTTATACAAGACAAGGCTATTTGAGCAAGTGCCATGTTTAAAGCTTGCTTTAGGAACTATGGTTTTGCATAGATGGCTATCTTAGAGCTTAGGCAAGAGATGATGGACTGAGCATGGCAGCAGGAAGAGGGAGGTAGGAGGGCAGGACTAAGAAGGCCCAGGGAGTTACAAAATGTGAAGTGCAAGGGAGAAGTAAAGGTCGAGATGAATGGCTATCTAGGTGACTTTGGGCATGGTGATGCAATGTGGGGGAACGGTAAAATGGGATGGGGGCATGGGGATGACTGGTTCAGTTTTAGACTTACTGAGTTTGAAGTCTTACAGAGACATGGGGCCTGGGAGAGAGATGAAAATCTAAGTTACGGATGCAGAAAAGGTCCATTTTGAGAAGACAGCTGGACCTGAGGTGGGGAATGGGAACAGAAAGGCAGGCGGCAGAGGGTGAGGCTGAGGATAGTGACCAAGAGAACAAAACTGCTACTTCTATTTTGAGATGTAGGGCCATGAGAAGAAGCAGCAGAGATCCACGGAGATCAACAGAGCACAGAACCGTGCGCCACAGATAAATTTAGGAAGTATGGAGGGCACCCACAGCATCGGAATCTTCTGGGTTCATTGTGAGAGAGCAGGTTTAGCAGAGCGGGGGCGGGGAACACAAGACACTCTGAGAGCCTGAGGAGTAGGGGGTGGTGAGGAAGACGAGGCTGAGGATATGGCTTCTTGTTCATGAAATCTGGCAGCCCACAAATGAATGAGATTCAGGCAACAGCCTGAGCAGAAGAAAACCCGGGCTAGGGGATGCTTCGTCATGGTTACAGGTTTAGATAAGGAACACTCTGCTCAGGGCACTGCTGTGTGGCAACAACACCGTGGAGGTGAGAGCCTTGGTTTTGTGATGGGCAAGCGAGGGCACCCTCTGGCCATCGCTTTCTTGTCATCTTTCAAGATTTCACAGATGGAGCTAGTTACTGAGAGGGTGTGCAAAACACGCAAACGGCATGTAAACTTTATCTAAGTTTTTCTACCAGCCTTTCCTGTCTTTTAAAATCCTAAAACATAAGGTGGAGAATGTATAACCTTTTTCTCATGCAGCCGCCAAAAGCACAGAATTCATCTAACTGGCATTTTGATTAATGGCACATTCTATTCATTTAGGTGATTTCCAGAGGTCTTGTTTGATACGATTTATTTCAATGATTCAAACAGATAAATGACATGAGTAGTCCACTTAAAGGCTTCATTCATTACCAAGTGTGATGGAGGTACCTCCTCATTTAAGTTTTTTTTTTTTTTTTTATCAGGCAAGCAACTGTTTACTATTTGATTACCAATTGTTCTATACTAGAGGCCTCAAACATTTTCACAAATTTAAAAAATGTAATTTGAGTCCTGAATTATAAAATGTTTTGAGACAAACATCTCTTTGGAAAGTCTTTAATTTGCAGAAGAATGAGTCATAAATTCTGAAAGTTGACAATGAGAGTATTAGGGATAAATAATATGGTGTGATACTCAGTCTCAAAATACTCCCAAAGACCACTGTCTTTCTGGTCCTCCTGGTAACTGTGTCCTTGTGTCGTGCCCTCCCACACTCATCTAGACTGACTTGTGTAATCAAGAGGATTTTGCAGAAATGATGGAATGTGACTTCCAAGGTTGGGCCTTAAAACCATTGTGGTTTCCATCTTGCTCTCTCGGATCACTCTCTCTGAGGGGAGCCAGATAATAGGTTATGGGGACATTCAAGTAACCCTATGGAGAGGCTCATGTGACAAGGAACTGAGGCTTCCTGCCAGCTATCAGCACCAACTTCCCAGGCTCATGAGCAGTCTGTCCACCAGCCTCATTCAAACCTTTAGATGGCCGCAGCTCTTGCTGACCCCTTAACTGCCGTTGCATGGGAGGCCCTGCCCCAGAACCATCCAGTTAGTCATGACAGAGAAAATGTATGACACACTAGATATTTATTGTTGGTGTCAGCTGCTATGTTTTGGGTAAACTGTTATACAGTAATTTTATTATGGAAGTCTAGGTTAGTTTATCACTTCCTACACCAACAGTGATATAACTGGTGGCAAATAAGTCAGTCTCCCTGACTTTCTTTCTGTAGAATGAGGATCAGATCCTGTTTCTCTGGAATGTGGTGAGGAGTAAATAATTCCATATGCAGAGCCAGCAAGAAATGGAAACTCACACAAGATATTGGGGTTCAATGTTTCAGAAGGGAGGCTGGAAGGCCTTGCTGTAATGGTTTTTCCCTGAGACCTTAAATAGTCCTCTGCCCCTGTGTCGTACGCAAGGGCTCTGTAAACTGAAGAGTACTATATAAATGTTATTTCTTGGTTTTATTATGCTATTAGTTCTGTTACAGGAATCAATTTAGATTTCTCTTCTTAATTACATATACACTAGACAGCAAACTAGAAAAATAAAAAACTAGTTAAGACACCATGATGTTGATTAAGAGATACAGAGAATATTGCTTGACTGGAGATAACCCTCTAGGTTTCTTGTTTAGTCCCTTTATCTTGCCCCAAATGAGGGTTATCTTGCCTCTCATTCTTTGAGTGTGCCCTTATACAAAGAGATGGTTCTGAGGGTGCCTGGGTGGCTGAATTGGTTAAGTATCTGATTCTTGGTTTTGGCTCAGGTCATGATCTCATGGTTTGTGGGTTCAGGCACTGCATTGGGCTCTGTGTTGACAGCTTGGAGCCTGCTTGGGATTCCCTCTCTCTCTTTCCCGCTCTCTCTTTCTCTTCCCCTTTCTTGCTCATGTGCTCTTTCTCTCTAAATAAATAAATAAATAAATAAACATTAAAAAGAAAAGAAAGAAAGAGATGATTCTGACACCCATATCTCTAGCTCCAAATCTACCTAGATTTTAGGCCTACTGGAAATCTCTATCTGTGTTTAATACGGCACTATAACACATATCCTGAACTTGAATCATTGTGTTTCCCTGCAGAACTGCTCGTGTTTGGAGCTGTCCTCCAGTCTGCTCAGGCCCCCAAACATGAAGCCTCAGAGTCACCAGCTTCTCCCTTTCACTCAATGTCCACACCTAACACGATCCTCACCTCACTCCATTCTCCCTGTACACAGGCCCTTGGATCTACACTCTCCTTTCTCACTGCCACTGCCCTCGTTCACAAACATGACACTAACTTTCTTCCTGGGGTTATTTTCTACACACCCGTAACTGATTTCATTGATTTTATGGATGGCTTTTCCGTACTGAGTTGGATCACTACTAAAGATTAAAATCCACATGCCCTAATGTGAAATTGATGACCCCGGAAGATTTGGCCACCACCTACCTTCTCTACCATCCCTCAAGCACCATACACAACACTGGTCAGTTATGCCAAGAATCCCACCTCCCATCCCAACTCCCTGTGCCAGCTGTCCCTGCTTCCTGGAATGTCCTGACATGTCAGTCCTGCCTATCAGAACTCTGTTCATCCTTTAGAGCTGAGTCAGATGGCAGTCCTTCTGAGAAGTCTTCTGCTTTGCACCACCCCAACTCTCCACTCCCTGCAGAATTAATCGCCCTCTGCTATGCTCGTTCATCCTTTATTTATACCTCTGCCACAGTACTAACTCCAACGTTTGGCTCATAATTAGTTGTGTGTCCCCCAACTGGCTTCTGTTAGGGCAAGGGGTGTGTACTTTACCCCTCTCTGTCTCCTCCTGCCTAGCAGAGCTGGGGACACAAATGCTTGGAATTGATTCAGCACACACAGAGAGTTATGAAATGCCCCAGCCCTCCTTAAAATGCTAGAGAACATGAAGCAAATTTTAGTACTGCCAACACCGAGTGCAAGTACAACCCAGAACAGCGCTTTTATCAGATATTTACACTACAACTGACACCCTAGAAAACTATTATATTAGAAAAGTGGGCGACAAAATAACAGACAGGCTTTCAGAATCATGAACATGCATTTTTCCTCAGCTGTGCTTTATTTTATCACAGATCCTAGTTTAAAAACAAAACATTAAAGTATGGTTTGCACCCTACTTCTCTTTAAACCTGGATGCGGCACTCCTCCTGTGAGAATAAAAATGGACAGTAATCTCCTAAAAATGGAATTTGTTGGGGAAAACTTTTCTTCTGAGAAAATGTGTTTAATTGAACATTAAAATTCCACCTGCGACGACTACTTATTTATATAAATGGAGCATTGATATTTTTAAAAGCTCTCTTAGACTTGAAGTTGTTGATTTTGTTCCATGGAGGAACATTAAATATGTATCAATTTACAGCACATTTCTGTACCTCAGTACAGAAGCAGTACCCTAGTCACAGTGATGGTTTCTGATCTTTTAAAACCATGGGCACATAAATGACAATCCAGTGATGTCTCACCAATAATGAGGAGGGGTGTTTGTATGACAAATCGTATTTTAGGTCACTTCTAATGGAAAGGAAATTGTGTGTGTGTGCATACACACACACACACACACACACACATGTATATGTGTATATGTATATGTATGTGTAGCACATATATGTATGTATATGTATGTACATGCACATACATACACACGTACATACACATGCACTACATTCACGTATATGTGATACATATGTATGTAGTTTTATACTCAGATATAGTCTTGTCTCTGAAATATACTCTTTCTTCTACCTGCTTCCATCTTTGTATAATAAAGTCTGTCATGGAATCTTATCAAGCCTCCCTCACTGCACTACCAATTTCTCAGTAGCCAATTCTGAGTTCACGTTCCCTCGCAGGCATTTTATCTGCCCTGCGCTGAGAGGTAAGATTAATCACATCCTGTTGCTAGGATACCTGAGAATGTTCATTTATGTCCGATGTTGCTTTGGCAAAATGCACTATGAAGAAGGCATAGAATCATGACAAGGAAAATTACTGTGCACATGCTACTTATTTAAAAAAAAAAAGTGGAGTGAGGGCGAAGCAAAGAAATATACCTACCAGATAATATAATGCTAACTCCCATGAATTTTTTAATATCATTTTTGTTTCACGTGGATTTTAATGGAAAACCACGGGCCATATTTTTGGATAATGAGACTCTGTAGTACTTCTATACTTTTGAGTTAACAGGAAAAGTAGAAGGCGGTAAGGTTTTAATTTTTTTTATGGGGTGTAAGAGAGGAAGGGGCTTTAAGATTTACTCACTTCAAACGCCCCAATTATAGACAGGGTAATGAGGTTACAGTGCTAGTTGATTTGCGGAACCAACCCAAAAGCCAGGCCACCACCACTGCCCCACTGTCATGTTTAGCTATTTTAACGCAAGACTTACGAGAAAAGTGTTCTTCTGAATGTGCTTTTGGGTAATAAGAAAAAAATGCCTTGATCAATATCTTTAAAAAACTATTGCTGATTTGGGTATTAATATACCAAAGATTCCTGCTTACTGATTGTAATGAGAGAGAATATGAATATATAAAGTCCACCCAAATGCAAAATTCTCTTAGCCAATTTCTTCTAATGGAGAACAACGTGATCCAGTGAAAGAAACATGGTCTTCAGAGTTAAATGCATTGACTTCTCATCTTGACCATGGGTACCTATGAGCTCTGCGACTCTGGGATGAAACGTAGAGTAACTTCTCATTATAGGCTTCTTTTTGTTCTTCATCCTCCTCCCCCTCTTCCTTTCTCTCTCATATATGTGTATGTGTGTGTATACGAGACATCTCTCTCTCTCTCTCTCTCTCTCTCTCTCTCCATCTCTGATATTCTGACTGAAAGTAGAAACAATTTGAGTTTTACTTCCATTATCATTTCCAAGGGATACTAACCTAGTACCATTACTACAATCACGCTAATAATAGTAGCTAATGTTTATTAAGCAATGTTTACATGCTTGTCATTGTTATCTTATCCGTATATGGATTAACTCAATTTATTTTCAACGTAGTATAAAGGCTTTGCAAATATACCCATTTCAGGTAAGGAAACTGCGTAAAAATTTGGTTAAATAATTTTGCCAAATCATTACCTGCTAAGTGGCAAATAAATAATGAGAAGACAAAGAATAGTTGGGTCAAAGTGTAGGGAGAAATAAAAATTAGGATATCCATAAGCTATATAACAATCAGTCCCTAGGTTTTGAGGGTTGCCTGCATTAATTATTTTGTTAAAAACATTTCAGATTCTTTTTACTAGCTATTGCCCATTTGTCAAATTTGTTTGAATGACTCAATAGCTTACTTTAACTGCTAAGTACCTAATCACAATATTTCAAGAGCAGCATGCCAGAAAGACCTTCGGACTTTGTGTATATTTTTTTAGTAGTTTAGCATTTATTTAGTACTTTTGATGAGTTGGGCACTGTAAACCTTTGCAATAGCTCCATGGAATAGATTGTGACGTCCATTTGCCAGTGTAGAAAGTAGGCTCGGAAATTTTTGTGTGATAGTCACAAGGCTCCAGTCAGTGAACAGTTGGAATATGAGCACAGAAACTGTTACTTCTTCCGAGCTCACTGGCTCGGTGATTAGGGCAGTCCTGTAGATGGCAAAGAGCTCAGGTCTGCAGCTCCAGCCACTTAATCAGTGTGGGATGTTGGGCGCATCATTTAATCTCTCGAAATCACACTGCATTCGTCTGGAAATGAGGGTAAGAGTAGTTCCCACTTCACGGGGTCATTGTGAGGGTTACACAAAATGATACGTTTAATAATAATCCTAAATATTTTGAGTAGATCTTATGCAATCGAGTGTATAATGCCGTCACCTCAGTGCTCAGGACACCGCCACACACAGTATTACTGGGTGCTCCTCTTTATGAACATTTCATGTCAGCTGGTCCCTGGTAACATATGATAATGCTTAATATTCTCAAGGCCAATGGCTACATTGACACAAATATTATAAAGGTCGGGCTTTGAGAGATTCTTGATATCTTTACCGTCACCTCTCTCTTGCCTTCCCTTAGAATTTCTAAGAAAGAAGCGGCTTTCCATTTTAGAAAATCCCTTTCCTTTCGCCTCCATGCCCTCTTTCCGAACGCAGCTGGGTTGGATGACACACGGTTGACATGCAAACCTCTTTGCAGTTATGAGCTAGGCTCATATGATCTTAGAATCCGGGGTTTGTGGTTTGAATCCCTACCCTCATTTTGTAGTGAGCAGCAGCTATAGAGCTCTCCACAGTCTGGTATGTTCCAAATAGAAAGGGAGAGCTTTTCTAGAAATCCTAAGTCCCCATTGCCACAACTTTCTCCTCGCAACAAATGGTAGGACCTTGAATAAGTAACCTGACTTTTCCAAGATCCAGTGTTCCTTTGAGTTAGATAGGTAGATACTACAACTCCAAAAGAAATCATACAAACAGGGCTTTGAGAGGATTGTAAGCCCTGAGCCCGGAGCAGGAACAGAGAAGCCTAACCGGGCCGGTTCAAAGACCAACTGGTCTAAAGTGGTCTGCATAAGCCTGCAGAAACTGCCTAGTTTCTGTTTGGTCAATAGCATGAAAAGGCTGTGGGGCTTATTTTGTCATTTACGCCTGGATTAATGCTGATGCTGCAATGGCACCAGTCCTAGCAGACGACGGTGATGAGCCTCTGTATGGTTGTGGGTCCTCACACCCTCCTGCAGGTTTAGATAAACTCCACTTGCTCTCCTGTCCGTTTCTATTTGGTCAGTTCAAATGCTGCTGGGATGCCCGGGCAGAGAGGGCCATTATGAGCACGCTACATGCTGTGAGCTCCAGACAGTGTGTACTGAGCTACAGAGGCTGGCCCTTCAGATATCGCTCCAGATAGAGCTAAGCCTCCAAGGTTGACCATCTGCCTTGGCAGGGCTGACACTCCATCTGCACTCCCCAGCCCTGGGGTCTGCCATCCGTCACAGCGAGTAGAAAACCTAAGGAGAACTGAATGCTCCAAGATCTTCCTGGGCTGACCGCTCTGCAAAGAGACGGCAAAACCAGTGTGAGAAACAGCAGTTTTATGTTGTCTTGGACAGTGTCAAGCACAGAATTTCTTCCCACTTAGATCCACTGGACATGCGCATAATTAATGTGACAAGCAGCCGTTCCTTTCGGATTCCCCACGTTGGCCCGGGTGAATTCAACCTTAGAGCAAACCTTTTGATATTCAGAACCTCATTCTGAGGCAGTCATTTTTGGCAGAGAAGTCTTTTGGAAGACCTTTAGATGTTGAAGTCAGATTGGGGGAAGAAAAAATACCCAGTGATTGCCAGGTCTTAAATCTCTCTGCAAAATGGGAAGGCTAACGTATGCTTCAGCTCCTGACTAAAGCAGGGATGTGTATGTTTATACTTTGCATTGTACGGTAATATGTTTCTAGTAAGTTAGGTGTGAATAAGTATTTTTACATGACATAATATTCTAAATGTCTGTTGAATGTTCATTATGCAAAAGAAAGAGGAATGAATCATTTTGTAAAATAAAGAATCTTTTCATAAGACGTTTATTCAATCCTGTGCTAGAATAAACATGACCGTATGTTAAGAGGTGGAGTTGAATTCCCTTCCTGTTGAATCTGTCCAGGCCTTAGTAACTTGTATAACAAACTTCATATGCTGGAAACACCAGTTTTTAGGCTTGGACGTTTAGAATCAAGAGGCTTCCATTTCCTGGGTCTTTGATTACTTGCTCTGGGAGAAGCCGGCCATAATGTAATAAGTCAGACTACCTTGAGACCACCATGCTGTGAGGAAGCTCAAGTTAGCCACACACAGAGGCCACATGGAAGGAGAGCTGCCTGTACTGTACAAGACCAGCAGCTAGCTCTTCCTGCCATCGCAACCCAGGTGCCAGATGTGAATGAGGAAACCGTCTGGAAGTGGCTCCTTCAGCTCCAGCCACCTTAGCAGATGCCATGCGGATTGGGGACCAACTGCCTGGCTGAACCGTTTCCAAATTCCTAACCCACAAAGCTGCAAGCACAATAAATGTCTGTTTTATATCATTAAGTTTTGGCATACATCCATACATAGCAATAGATAGTAAAAACAACTCCTTTTTCTGTTTTCTGAGAACATTTACTGATATACCTATCAATATATACCAGTATACATTACTGGGTTTTTTTTTTTCTCCAGGAATTCACAGCTGTGCTAGATTCTTTCTTTCCTAAGCTGGTTTCCTCAACTATACTATAAATGTGTTCTGTTACCCAGCATTTTAGCATGTCAGCTTATTCCATTTCAAAAAACAAAATAAAATCTGTTCTAATCAGGAGTGTGGTTAAAGTACAATCTATGTAGATTAATACATATCTTGGATTTCTAAGAGTATTACAATATCACCCTATGTCCAGGTTACCAGTCAAAAGGAGAGTAGAGACTTGCCAGTTAACTCACATCTTAGAACCTGTGAACCATCAACAGGGGTACCCATGTGAAACAACAACATGTAAATCTCCATCCAGGCATCAAAAACTTCATCACTTACGGTTAGGATTATATAGAAACCCTCTGAACTGAAACACTGAAAAGATTCAGCAGCAATTTCTGCTAAATAATTAAATATTACCTTATTTTCCCCAGGTAGATTTACTTTTAAAGGATGAATTAGTAGAATCTATATCGAATTACAAGCATTAATATTATTTAGGGTTAATTTTCTGTATGAAGGCAAGAAGGGGAAACATTTCATTACGGAAGGTAGTGATAGGAGTCCAATCAGAATCTATGCTTGTGAAGTCAAGAGTTTTTTCACTTTAAACAGCAATTTATTTGGCTAACAGACACCCGATCATGCCCAGCTTTTCATCTGGAGGAAATGACCACATTTCATTGCTCTGTCTCCCATGCTCTTAATCATCACCTCATTAGCTCGTGGAGAAAGCTGGTGGAGGCCAGAGGTGAGCTGGATTTTATTCTTTGAGACGTCAGCATGGGTTTCATTTCCACTGGCCCCAAGTTTTTCCTTTTATTTTAATCTTTAAAAAAAAACCTCATCATACTCATTTTTTCCTTCACATTGACCCACATCAAAGGTTTGGGCCTTAGACATGCGGGGAAGCTCTTATTTCACGGACTGAAGGAAGAAAATAAGGAAAGTGCTTAGATCAGTGGGTATTGATTTACTGCTCTCAGGCATTGCAGTGTTCTTTGTAATCTTGTAAAACTATCCTCTGTAAACCGGGTTGACTACCTGAGTTTACTAGAAAAGTTGTTGATTATCTAGTACATTTTATGTGCAGGAGAAGAGGCCCACTGACATTCAGATACTTAGAGGAGAAAGAAGAAAGAGAGCAAACGTTGAGGGCCTATTACCTGACAGGAGGAAAAGTAGGCATTTTACATCTGTAGTGTGACTGTAAAGAGTCAACAAGAAATTCACAGTCAAGGGCAGTGCCACAGAGGAGCCGGTAGCCTGGCTCAGTGGGTGAGGCCTTCCGTGGGGAATGGACGTGGGCCTTTATCTAATAACAGAGAGTGGGAGACCCTCAGGAGGGAAGAGAAATCAAGATCGGAACACCTAACTCAATAAGCTATTTTCTGGCAAAATCTTTTATTCTGAGACGCTGATCTCAGAAAAAGCAAACCAGGCCCTGACACAGTGCCGCGGGGAGCTCCTTCTGATACGGCTCATCCAGGAAGACAGGGAGCGGAGCACCCCAGGGAGTGGGTGGAGGTGAGCACAGAAGGGGAGTGGGGACACTGAGAAGGCTCTCCCAACTCTCTTCAGCCACTGGAAGCCTCTGAGTGTGGCATTCCGGAGGCGGTGGAGTGACTTTCTAGCTTTATTGGCTGTGGCAGACACAGCTGAGCGTCTACCCTGCGGTCATTTGCCTTCTCATTCCATGCTGGTACCCTCCCCTCCCCTCCCCTCGCAAGACACCAATGAAACATGACTGATGTACACGCATCATTGTGGCCCCGTTCCCCTTGCTTTGCATGGTTGTTTGACAGTTCTGGCCAATGACATGAATTCTGTTGAAGAATTTCATCAAAAGGTTTTCCTTTCTGATAAAAAGAGACAGATGGGAGAAAATGTTTCCTTTTCTTTCGGTGGATGTCCCATCTGGGTAAGATGCCTGGAACGTGAGGAAAAAACCAACATACTGCAAGGATGACATAAGGGAACACACCCCAGGATGATGTCACTGAGGCTCTTAGGTACTGCACCATGGACCCTCCCCACCTCAGGATTTCTTGTTATGAGTTATTTAACACTGACCCCGCTTTTTTTTTTTTTAATTTTTTTTTTCAACGTTTATTTATTTTTGGGACAGAGAGAGACAGAGCATGAACAGGGGAGGGGCAGAGAGAGAGAGGGAGACACAGAATCGGAAACAGGCTCCAGGCTCTGAGCCATCAGCCCAGAGCCCGACGCGGGGCTCGAACTCACGGACCACGAGATCGTGACCTGGCTGAAGTCGGACGCTTAACCGACTGCGCCACCCAGGCGCCCCTGACCCCGCTTTTTAAAGTTACAGGTTTTAGTTACTTGCAGCTGTAAGCATCCTATCCTCCACACAGGCCAACCTCAAAATAATATTATTCTATGCTAAATAAACTGGGAATGCTGAATAATTATTTAGCTAAGTATGCTATGCTAAATAAACTAGAAATTAAACCTGACGGAAAGAGCATTGCCTTCAAGGTGTCCCCAGGAATTGTGAAGGTGAGACGATTCCCCAGCCAGGGGCTGCATTTAGAAGGTCCACTCTCGCCCTCTTCCAGACACATCACCTCCACCTGGGTGAGGAGGACCAAGGTGTTTGCTCTTGGAGTCGATGTCTTACCTGGACCATGCACTGAGTGCTTGGGATACTAGAATTCTCTGGCCAATCACCCCTGAGGCCATGCCGGCTCTGTATGGGCCTTCTTCCTAGATCTCTAAAGGGGGGTATACCGGACCAGACTGCACCACTGGAGCGAGGCCTTACAGGGTATTCTAAGAACGCCTGGGGCTTGGATGTGTATACAGTCCAGTCTCAGTGCGTGTGCATGAAGCTCCTCACAATGCAGGAAGGGATGTGATGCAGGCAGAAAGAAAAGGTGGCCCATATTGGTTCTCTTGCCTCAGGCCCAGCAAATATAGCAGCAGATCTGTCACGACACACACACCAAGGGTAGTTGCTATAAGAATGTCTAGAAATGATGAGCACGCATACGTTGCTTCACCGAATTCTCACAGTAGTCCAAGGAAAGGAAGGAGGAGGTATTTTACCCGCAGTTGATAAATGAGGAAACAACTGAGGCTCAGAGAGGTGACCTCATCCAAGATTACCCAGGAAGTGTTCGATCCTGGATTTGAACCCAGAACTTTCAAATATCTCATTGTTTACCACATACACTCCCTCGGATTTTATGTGATGGCAGTTTAATTTCCACATGAAATTGAGACACAGATTGATTTAAGTTATCCTTTTTATTACTTGTGCAGTTTCCAGTTTCCTATCTTTTTTTAAATTTTTTTTTTCAACGTTTATTTATTTTTGGGACAGAGAGAGACAGAGCATGAACGGGGGAGGGGCAGAGAGAGAGGGAGACACAGAATCGGAAACAGGCTCCAGGCTCTGAGACATCAGCCCAGAGCCAGACGCGGGGCTCGAACTCACGGACCGCGAGATCGTGACCTGGCTGAAGTCGGACGCAGGCGCCACCCAGGTGCCCCTCCAGTTTCCTATCTTAAAACACCTAGCAATGCTTACTTAAAGGGGTAAGATACAAATAAATAAAGTTCAGTCAAATTTCTTTATAAGTGAATCACTCTTACATTTATTTGTATATTAAAAAGTTGAAAAAATCTTAATAAAATACTATACTGGCATAAAATAAATAAAATGGGTCAGGGTTAGCCTTCCCTCCTCTCATGCTATTATAGGATATAGATGATCCATTCTCATTTGTATAACATGAAAATGTTCTCTGAAGTCTTTTGGAAATGGGTCAATTCTATTCTTTTTCCTTTGTTGTGCAAAATACAAGTTGTTTTTTTTTTTTTTTTTTTTTTTACATAAAATTATCTGAACCGGCTGTTTAGATAGCCCCAATCTGTCACTTTGATTTTAAATTCCCCAATTCACTATTTGCTACAATTTTTTAAAAAAAGTTACGAGCTGATTTGCATATTTATAATATTTGTTTTAAATTTCAGTTCTTTTGTCCTCCAGTTGAACCTATTGTACTGAAATCTGAGTGAGGGTGGTGGAGGGGAGGCCAGGAGAGTTAGAGACCTTCACAGCATTGCTTTTCATCTTTTCTGGGGTAACTCTGGAAGGAGGAGATGTCAATTCCACATGTGTATGACCCACTTATAACCCAGGGACACCTAAGAGGTTTCTCCCAGAACCTGGAATATCTAAGGGATACCCCCTTTGCTTGATATATATATCAGGATATATATAGATATAGATATAAATATACAGATATATATCTCAAATGCAAACATAAATAATATATATCAAAAGGTATGTATGTGTATATATCTAGGTATCTAGATATAGATATTTGAGATATATATATCAAATATAAATAATATATATCAAAGGTATATCTATAGGCATATCTATATCTAGATACGTATATATCTACACACACATCTATATCTATATCTATATCTATATTTATATCTATATCTATATCTATATCTACTTTTTTAACTGTTGTGATGTTGCCAAATATTTTGAAAAAAATCAAGACTGAACATTAATAGGTTGTTCTCAGTTCTTGAGAAGCTGGTAGGAAATCCTGGAAAAGTGATAAAAGATATATACAGAAAAGAGTCATTTCAAAGGGTGAAGAATAATGTTACAAAATCCACATCACACACTTGGAATAGCTAAGCCTTACAGTGGAAAAAAAAATGCAGGTTGTGAGTTTTGTCATTATTTTCACTGAGTCAGCATGATGGGGTCAGGTTGCTATCTCTGGCTTCCAACAGTATCCACTCTTCGAGACGCCACCATAATAAACATAAGCATATAGCACTCTTGTTGTCTACTATTCAGAGCAGGGACTTTTGTAGAAAGTACTAATGGGCTTTAAACAAAATGGCAAGGTTAGCTTCAACCCAAGATAATTCAACATCTAGATTTGGTTCTTGGCATCCAAATGATGCCCCTGTGGGGTGAAAGGTGGTCGGTGCATATTTTAATTTTTTTTTGCCACTTCAGAAACATTTGACAGAATTGCATGTGACACTACAAACATTTCAAAGAATTGTGGAACGGAGAGGACTCTTCTGTTATGCTGATCATGCCTCTGGTGATGATGGGCACCTTCATTCTCTAGCTAGCCCCCAGAAACTTGCATTTAATCCCATATTCAACAGGACACTGCTTGGGGTGAGGCTGGCATTCATGGGTACATGCTTCACCCTACAATGCACACACAATTTGAAATAGATTGCCAGCAGCTCGGGGGCAGGAGGGGAGGGGCCAGACCTGCTGGGCTATTTGTCATCTCAAACATTTCAAGCATGCATGCCCCATAGCAGGGCATACGGGGATGTGTATCCCCTGGCAAGATGTTTAGTCTTGGTGCATGCAAATTCGGGCTCTAATGTCTAAACGTGGAGGGAGAGAAAGAAGAACCACTACCTGGAACTGTTCTTTCTGTGTTAAAGTGATAGAAAACTCTTCAATAAACATCTTAATGCTTCACCTTGAAGGCTGTATGATTCCACATGATGGAATTAAAATACACACATATTGAGGAAGTTTGCATGTTAAGAACACCTCACAGCCAGCATGCAGTCTGAATGCATGGGTGTTTGGGTGGTGTTGTGGTTGTTTTTTAATTCTAAAAAATCAAGAATCTTAGATTTTTATGTTTGTCATTCTGCTATCTTTCATAACCACTATGTGGAAATACATATGTGTTAAAAAATACTAGTGTAACGAGAAAGAAAATTTGCTATTAAAAACAAAATAAGTGGTAGCAACTTATCTGCCTTCTAGGGAAGTGGCATCTCGGGGGAACGCGGTTCTTTAAGAAAATTCCCTGGTGGTTACAAAAGTGAGACACCTGGGATAGTTTGAGGGAGTATGGAGAAAAAGAAAGGTGGATTTTTTTCTTTTTCTTTCTTTCTTTTTTTTTTGTATAATGAAATAAGAGGAAATGGGGAGCTGTTCGTCAATTGTTTTGTTTTGTTTTTTGAGAGGTTAAATGACCCTGAAAAAAGTATTGGGAAAAACAGTCTAAAAGGGGAGGGAGGGGCCCAGTGAATGAATATATGAGTATGTGATCAGCTGGAACCTAGGGAAGGGTACAACCAATAAGAAATCCATTTTAGGAAATGGCCAACAAATGTTCGGAACCACAGTAACTACATTCAATATTAAATTGTTTCCAACTCTGTGTTGAGCTGAACCCCATCCTATTAACCACCTCCATACCAATAAAAATCGGTTAGGCACGATAATGTGGGAGGGTGGCCTATGAACCACATTTTAATGGATATAGGCTGGAGAGTGTTTTCTTCTAGGAAAGAAAACATGGAGTAGGATCAAGAATTTGGCATAAAGAGAAAATGAAGTAGAGGATGGCCAGAAGAAATTATAAGCCTCCTGGGGTAGAAAATATTGGACTTTACATAGGATGGGGACACAGTCTTAAAATAATGGGTGACTGAAGAAGATTTGGATCTGGGAAACAAAATCAAAAGAAAAAAAGCATTAATTGTTAGGACTTAACATGGCCAAGTAGGGGGAGGGCCTATGGATCCTCATTCTTCCCCTCCATAATTACATGATCTGGGCCAATTGCTTTCACTTCTGTATTTCCATCTCCTCAAGTCCAAGATGGCAGCAACAGTAAACTATTAGAGTTATTACAAAAATAAAAAGAAATGTTGACTATTATATTCCCAATAAATGCTGAATCTTAATTCATGACTCTCAAGCCACAATAAAATAAAAATCAATAGGATTCTTTAAACCTGTCAGGACCACACTCTCCCCAGTATGGCTAAATTATTCACATATCTCCTACATTCATTATGCAGTGAAGTGCCTTAACTAGTTGGTATATCATATATTTTCATGTAAATCTAGTCTTTTTCCTCAATTATATCTCATGATATATTCCAAATTATTTAGATGTCTTATGTATACTTATTTGGTTATTAAAAAGATCGTTAAAGTCATTTCTAAAAAGATCAACTAAATAGGCCTCATTAAACTTTGTAAATATCATGATTTCCAGGAAATCACCATGTTTGGTAAACATCTTTCAGTCTTACTAATGATTATTTCTAACACAGTCTTACATTTTCTATAGTGGTTTCTGTTTCATGTGTATGATCTCAATTGGTCTTGATCCCCCTGATTTATTTTATAAGGACAGAATTTTTTACATTTAAAACATTCAATTTAACTGGTAAGACCCAATTTTCTAATTGCCTTCTTGAAAGTAAAGTGTTATCACTGATCATTGCACTACCTGATCAATATTTTCATAGTTAAGCCTCAGTTTCAAATTCACATGTTCACCTATGGGAATGTGTGTAGTTGGTTATTTGGCTGGTAATCTGTACTGGCACGTTACCACAACAGACTTTTTTTGAAATCCATTCAGTTCAATTTTGTTTAGAAGATTAAGCATCTCTTTGGAGAGCAAAACACCTAGATCAAAACTGACATTGCATTAAATTTACAGGGCGATGCTTTCTGGTTTGGTAGTTATGCTTTAATAATATTTTGTGGCAATAACAACACACTACTGCCTGACATTTTCCTCCTCTTTAGAAATTTAAAAAGAAAGAAAGTAAAAGGAAATAAAAAGCTTTCCTGCCACAGGTCAAGGGCATTCAACTATGAACTCTGTTTTGTCAATTTCAACAGAGGAGGGGGGGATAGGACCCAAGGTATTTCTTTTCCATTTATCTATTTTTAGGAAGAAGTGGATTGTTTGAGTGTTTCTAGCCCTACTCCCTATCTTCATTTTTCTAGGGCCCTGTGTACCCCCTGTAAAAGTAGAATTTAAAAAGGGTAGTTACCGTGAGTTTGGGGATGTTAAATCTAATATATTTAGATTGACAGGCCATTTGATTACTCTGGGAATACCTATCCAGTTTTTAGTTTATTAAGCCTCTTTGCCCCCTTCATCATTTTACTGCAATGGCATGGTCTGGGTACTGAAACTCAAAGCAGACTTTTTTTTTTATAATCTGTGAGAAAACAAGCAGCAAGTTATAACCATTGCATATTATATTACTTTGGGGACTCTTTTTAAATGATCCATTTTTCTTCTCTTCTACACACAGAAGACTCGCAAATGTCTCCTTCCCCAACTTTCACTGCCTGCTCCTCCCTCTCCCAACCTCAAACACATCCCTACAAGGGATAATAATGAAGAGATGATAAAAATCCTATATACAGCATAAATATTTGGTGGAAATTAATCTGGAGAAAATAAAAGGAATAAAGAGTCACAGGGATAATTTCTTCATGAAATACAGTTCCAGTCATTTAATCCTTAAATGGCTCTTGACCGAAGGCAGACCTTCTAAATGCCAAAGGGCTTCTATTTACCAGCTTCTTGGCAATATTTATCATGGCTGATGAAATGGTTTAAGTCAGTAAGAGAACATATAAGATGCCGGTGGAAGTGGCAGGCGTGGGTGTTCACATGTGCGACCTGTTACAAAAATTCGGCCTCGACACCGTGCCTCACAGGTAGGCCAGTCCCGCTTGGCCGGATGTTCAGCCTCACTTGGATCTAAACCCATAGTGACAGGATTCAGGCGGTCTCACAACCCATCCCAACAGAGAGGGACAGCCCTTTTTCCAACGACTCGATGGGCTTTGTCGCGCCAGCCCAAGCCTTGGTGGAAGACTCTGGCCCAGTCTACCGACGTAATGCAACTGACGGAATTAGAGGCTGGCAGGTTTCCATAAGAAGAGCACTCACTGCTCTCTTTCTGTTTGAGAGGTTCAACCCAACTCAGCCCAGATGGTGGCAACTCAGAGTATGGAGGATTGGTGCACTGTCATTACCCAGGGGCTCATGAGATACGAACAATCTCAGGCCACACTCCAGGAACTACTGAATCCAAATCATCATGTTCACAAGATATAAGTAATTTCCATGCACACTTGACGTTTGAGAAGCACTGGCCTAAGTCACCAAGTGAATGAGTCAAACACAGCACCTGGGCCTCCTGTCACTGGCAACGGGAACCTTGTGCTTGTAGGCAAACATCTAACTGGACAAGGAGCTAGAATTCACACCGATGTGTTTCACAGAGTTTGGAGAAATCCCACCAGCAGGGGACACATGCCGTCCTAGTGACTTGGCAGAGCCAGAGCATGAGTGTTTGAGGGACATGGAGAACAAGTCTGAGGGCAGACCTGGTTGACAGATTTTCCATGATCTCCTCTGGAGACCACCACGGCCTGGGAATGATGTCATTGCTGGGTTAACAAGTTAGGTTAGTAGCTGGGTAGTGCCCAGCCCAGGGTGGGGCAGGACCAGGGTCAAAGTGGGAAAGCAGACTCCTCAGCCTGCGTAGCCCAGGCTGGAAACAACTATATGACACTGAGGTGACGTCGTCACAGAGTATGTGGTCTTGAAAGGGTAAATTAGCAGTGGGACTAGCCTAGTCAGGTGAGTTCTGGGGGGGGTGGGGTGGAGGACAGGGAATGATCTAGGGCTGATGCTGAGAGGCCAGGTGGCCACTCCCAGGCCTACTGGGTATTCAGTCACCACTGCAGCCAATCACTGTTGCCCCTCCCGAGGCCCTCCTCCCCGGGAGCTATTTGTGGCTTCTGACATTTAAAATATCTTTAAGCAGTATTTTACTTACTTTTCATGACTAAATCTATTTTGTCCAGTATATAGAGCCGTCCATCACCCTTTCTATTTCTCTGGGTTCACATTTATCACCTCATCTTTTCTTATTTTTTTCTAATCTTATTTGGGCCCACAACTCTGACGAGGTACAGGTATAATTCATCCTTGATAAGGAGAAACGGAGCTGTAACTGTGACACAGAACATCTTGTCTCACCTTCGGTAGCATATTTGGTGACAGAGTTAAGAACACAACACAGATATTCATATTTTATCCTAGCACTTTTGAATATGACACCTAGCTGTTTACCATTGACTTGGAATGTGTGAAAGTTTATGAGGCTAACGTCCTTAAGTTGTGAAGCATGGAAGCAACTTTCTCCCAAGAGATACGTGATTTTGGAAACTGTGTTTTATTTTTCCAGCTTAGCATGAAGGATCTTTTCTCCAATTAGTTTCATTTTCTTTTTTATTATTTACCCCAACTATCTGAATCCATGTGTATACTATCTATTCAGCAACTAATGGAGTCTTTAATGGCTGGTATGTGTTTTTAAACAAAGACAAAACTATAAAAATGCTTTCAGGCTAATGACAGTGACTTATAACAAATTAGCATTTAAAAAATAGCTGGGGGGTGTAAAAGATTTTGCGTGTTGTTTGTAGAGTTGAACGAAATGGAATCGACTAATGTTATCCTTTCTGAATCTGACAGAGTATGAATTTTCTCTGGGAGACGATGACCACCCTCTTGACCCTGTCCCCAGCTCCCCAAACCCTGACACTGACATAGAGCTATGAGCCTGCCTTTGGTAATAGCGTTGGGTGGTTTGTGTCCTGATGCTGGCATTCTACTTGGACAAAACACAGACAAAAAATATATTCTGTTCCTAGCTTTGCATAGGCAGTCATCATTACACTCTGTTTTTGAACATACTGCTGAGGTTAGAGGACAGCACATCAATATAAAAGATATATATTAAATCCCAATTTAAGTTAAACAATATTAACACATAATAATATATAACATATAAAATGACTATAATACATAATTTATATAATTATATAAATATATATGATATATGCTGTATAATACCTAATATACATATGAATTTTATACATTTATATATAAGAGAGCAGCAACATATAAGATTTGACAGCTATAACATAGTCATTGAATAGGAGTGATAAAAATAATGCTTTAAAGAAAATGTTTCAGAGCACCTGGGTGGCTCAAGTCGGTTAAGCATCAGAGTTTTGATTTTGGCTCAGGTCATGATCTCACAGTTCATGAGCTGGAGCTCCACATTGGACTCTGCACTGTGTCAGCGTGGAGCCTGCCTAGAATTCTCTCTCCCTCTCTCTCTGCCCCTACCCCACTCATGCTCTTTCTTTCTCTCTCTCAAAATAAATATATCAACTTAAAAAAATTTTTTTTAAAAAGGAAAATGTTTCCCTACCACATTTTTCTTTTTTTTTTTTTTTAATTTTTAAAAGCTAGAAGTACAGACTGCAGATCACTAACAAATAAAAATGAAAGTGCCCCCCAAATTGGTGCAGCAACTGCCCTTGACTACCAAATACTGCAGGTCTTATGAGAGGTGGGTTTTTTGTTTTGTTTTGTTTTTGTTTTTGTTTTCCTGATACATTTCATTAGTTGCAAGAAGCTCCACAGGCAGACTCATGTTTGTCACACTCAGTTAATAAACTTGTCCAACCAGACAGCAAACACACTAAATTTCCACTGCTTTATGAAAGCAACGTTGACAACACACACACACACACACACACACACACACACACACACACGAGAAAAGAAATCCTTATTTCCAGAAGGATATCAAAGAAGGAAAGATAAAACAAACTCTGAGTTGCCAACTGGTCTTATCTAAAAGTATCACTCACTGTCACCTGGCCTCTGATTCAATGTTGGGAAAATAAATTCTATCTGAATCCAAATGGTCTGAAATTACAAATTTACTTCACTTATGCTTTTTAAGTAAAATTCACATAAACATAGATTGCTGGACTGTGATAGCGTGTAAAATTAGACAATACTAGGAATGTTTTGTTTATAACAAAACTTAAAAATCTTGCGCCTGGGTGGTTCAGTTGGTTAAGCATCTGACTTCGGCTCAGGTCATGATCTCGCGGTTCGTAGGTTTGAGCCCTGCATTGGGCTCTGTGCTGACAGCTCAGAGCCTGGAGCCTGCTTCAGATTCTGTGTCTCCCTCTCTGTCTGGCCCTCTCCCACCTCTCTCAAAAATAAACATTAAAGAATTAAAAAAAAAAATCTCACTTACTAGGCATCAATTACTTATATATGAAAGTGCTGCTTCCATATACATACCCCGCAAGCACAAACTTCTTTTGTCTCCTATTATAGATGGAAAACATTCTTCTCAATGACAGAGTAAGAATGACTAAAATTAATTACTAAACACTTAAATATTTAAAGACCTTCCATTTTTTGGGGGGTTTCTTATGGTAAGTACAAGATTGTCATGGAGGCCTGAATCCAGGGAACAAATTATGGAATTCCAAAAGATCAAACAATTTTAACACATGTGCAGATGCCATGCTCCTTTGACCCAGGTCTTGAGAAAGATGTGAAGTCCACAGAGCTGAAACCTGAGTAGCCACTGGAGGCTCTCATGCCATGGTAACATAATTTACCATGTCATTACCACTGTTACCATGTCCTCAGTTTCAAAGCATGCAGTATCCAGGTGATAAATTATTAAATCTGAGATTTCTCAACATTCATGAAGTACTCTGGTGAAAGGACTCTATTCTCTTATCTAAATGTGCAATTTCAAGACAATAGGCTCTATTTGAAAAGGATTAAATTCCTAAAAATTTAGTTAAATGACATAATTAGAAATTTAAGGCTCTTTCTGATATGAGACATTTCCAGAAGCAGTAGCAGTAACTGTCTTATTTAATTTAAATTAATTTAATTTAATTTAAAGGTACTTGTTTTTAATGAATGTATGTATGTATGTGTGTGTGTGTGTGTGTGGGTGTGTGTAATATTGGTTTATTTTGGTAGACTCAACTTTTTTGAGCCCCCCAAAGTTCCATTTCAAATTTATTTGCAAAAGGAGAACTCTCTAGAATGCTTGGAACACTTTAGTACCTTACCAGTAAGTGAACCCTGGGATAGGTGTGGGTCAGTGTGGCAGCTGAGAGCCAAATTCCAGAAAGTTCAGAATGAACCTGCACAGTCCCTATGTCTGCAGCCCTGTATCAACTCCTTGCTTGAAGTCTGTTAGATTTTTGTTTGTATTTTACCAGAAGCAACCCAGAGCAGACATCCTGTCTGCAGTTAACACAAGGCACTTTTTCTTCCCCACCCTCCAGCATGTCTTGCAGATGTAATTATATGGAGGACATGAATCGTTTGTGCAAGCTTTGATTTGCATCGGTCCTCCACCCATGATCGGGCCAATAGGTGTCCAACAGAAAACCTCGTACAGAAAACTTGTTCCCTATTTCTCCATACAACAGGAAAAGGAGACAAGAACTATATGCCCACTGAGGGAAAAGGAGAGGAATGGGGAGGAGAACCAATCACTGAACCACACATTTAGCCCTTCAGAGAGGTGATTTGGCAAATGGATTCTCCTGGCTTTAATACGTGGCATAGCTGCCAACACTGATCAGGGAATTCCCGCTCTACGAGAGGAAGCAGTCCTTCTATGTTTTATACCATGTTCTTATAAGGTGCATAAAATTTTAAATTACAGCTTCACATGGTTCATTTAACCCACCAAGCTAGAGTTTATTGACTCTGTATGGAATCTTTAAAACAATTTTTAAACAGTTGGTGCTAGTGGTGTCTTTTCTTCTTCTTTACCAATATTTAGAATCAATCATATTGATAGAGGCGAGAGAAGTTATTATAATTTTAATTAGAATATAAATGAAAATCAAGGAAAATTCCAAGTGGCTAAAATTCTGATTGACAGACTCTTCAAATTCTCTTGGAATGCTTTAAGTTGGTAACTAAATATATAGATTCCAACATACAACACACATGCATCTATTTGACCCTATACTTTTCTTATTCTTCTTTGTGTGTTCACTTACTCCTCCTTCCCAGATGGTATAAATGCTTTGATGAGAAGGAAAAATAACTGCTACATCTAAATCTTCCATAGCACAGTGCCTAATAAACCCTTGTTGAATGAGTCTTGAAAACAAAAATTCCATTTCATAATAGGTAAGTGTTATGCAGGGAAAGCCTTAGTTTGGATATTTTTACTGCAACAAAGAAATAAACTTCTTTGGGGGAAAGTGAAAAGTGATAAAGTGGTAACATCTCTACGAATTCTGTATATTTTTAATCTACATTTTTAAAACATAATACTGTAGGAAAGTTTGTAACTTGCCAGAGTAAATAAGCAAAGAGTGTCTTGCTCATATAAAGACAGAAAAAAAAAATATGACATGGTAGAAGGGATTCATTATTTTGAATGTTTCTCTGCAAGAGAGAAACAGGGTCCTAGAGTGTAGTATATAGCTGGCCTGTATCACTAACACATAATGAGCTCAGCCCGAGTATTTCAAACTGAGGTTTGTTATGAATGTCTTCTCAGTGCCAGCAGTCCCAACTCTAGCCAGTCTTTAAAATATTTCACATGGACAAATACAGTCGATTCTCATTATTTGTAGTAGTTATGTCCCACAAAGTCACCACAAATACTCAATTAGCAAACGCTGAACACTGCTCCTAGGGGAAGTGTGTGTGTGTGTGTGTGTGTGTGTGTGTGTGTACATATGTCTCACGTAGATTATAATCTTAAATCTTAAATGAATTGTTTTATTCATTCTGGTAGATTCTACTTTTCCTTACAAAAGAAAAATAAGGTTCATAAGTGTTGAGTGACTTTACTTATAGCTTCTCCATCACAGGTGCCAGAGTTGGGACTCAAACCTCATTCAACTGGCCCCAGAGCCAAGCTTCCTGCACTATGCTGTGCTGGCCCCTAGTATCTCCATCCTCTGGTCATCTCTGTAGAAGAGCTGAAACCTGAAGGCAGAACATGGTCTTCTCTGATCTCAAGTTAGAACACATGCATTGGGTGATGCATATTTTTGTCACTCTGGGCACGTCTATGTATGGGTGTCAAAGTGCCATGAGTGTTGATTTGGGGGTTATAAATACATTTTAGCTAGTAAGCAAATCTGCAAACCCAGAATCCGTGGATAATGAGGATTGACTGTATTTGTAAATCTGGCGTCAGCAAGGGCCATTTAAGGTTAGGATTAAATTCCGGATGGCTCGGTTCCTAGACCAATGCCCTGAATAGGCTTGAGGTCTCCTATATACTCGTTTCTACCACCTGCTAGTGGCGATGCCTGTAGGTGTCCTCTGAGGAATCTCCCAGACACCTCCTGCTGAAAGTGTACTCTACACCATGTTTCGTCCAGTATCATTGTCAACCAACACCTAACAAAATGGGTTGTGGGTTTTCTTCCTTGAAAACACTGAGAGGCTTGCAACGCACACAAAATAGTGTCTTTGTACTCTAAATTATCACGCTGGTTAAAGAGAAATGTAGAATGGTATTTTGTAAGAATTTTAGTAAAAATTCGCATTTTCTGATAATAGCACCCCAAAAACTTTCTTGGAATTGCATTCCGAAGTAAAGAATATCATTAGTTGAAGAAAATGGCCTTATCACAATATCTGGAGTTTCTTGTCTGTTTTCTCTTTTAATCCTTTCTGATGATTAAAACTTATATGATGAAAATGTCCCATTTGTTTTAATTTATCCACAATGTAGTGGTTGTTACATTTTGGATTCCTCTGCAAAAATTAAAAAAATGATTCCTACTACTGTCATGCTAATATAGAATATTAAAAATCATGTCATGAATCTACACAATATTTATAAATATTAAACACTGTATTTGTTTTCTATTGTTTCTGTAACAAACTATCACAAACTCAGTGGCTTAAAACAATACAAATTTATTATCTTATAGTTCTGAGATCTAAAATGTGCGGGCAGAGTTGCACTGTTTCTGGGAGTTCTCAGGGAGAATCCATTCCTGGCCTTTTGTGGTTTCTAGAAGCTGCTCACATTCCTTGACTCACAAAACCTCCTTCATCGTCATGGTCAGAAATCACATTGCTATGACTTCTATTTCTGCCCCCATATCTCTTCTGACTCTGACCCTCTTGCCTCCCTCTAATGAGGATCCTTGTGATTATCCAGGACCCATCTGGATAGTCCAGAATAATCTCCCCATCTCAAGGTCCTTAACTTAATCACCGTAGTTTATTCTGACAGGTAAAGTAATATATCCATTGGTCTTAGGGGTTTCCATCTGGGCATCTTTAGGGCCATTATTTAGCCTACCACAAAAGCAAACTTGGTCCAAGTGTTATAGCGAGTTCAAAGACAATTGAGACATGGTCTCTGCCCTTAAATTTCTGTCATCTAGGCAGGAGCTGGCCAATACTACAATAATCATTCAACAAGGCAGAGGAGTTTCCAAGTCCGATGGAAGTTCAAAGAAAGGGATGGGTCACTAACTGAAAATTCTCTATTTGCATAGATCCACAAGTAACGTATGCCTTTGTCCCTGTTTGTCCCTCATCGGGAAATGCCATTTCTTCCTCTTGTGCTTGGTTAACTGCTACTCATCCTTTAAAATTCAAGAGTCACTTTTTTTGGGACATGTCCCTTGATGCCCTAAGCTGAGATGGTACTCTTGTCACATTCGTTTTAAAAATAGTTTAATTCTGTGCCTGTCTCATTAGAATGAATTTTTTATCTTCTAAAAAACTCTTCCAGCTTTTAAAAATATTTTTGTATCCTCAACACCTCAACACCTGGTGATTTGCATATAATAGACACTTAGTAAATATATGAATAAATCAATGTGGGCAGGCACTGTGCAGAGAAGGCATGATACCTGACCAATTTTGGGTCCTGAGGATGGCATAAAGAGGGATTTTTCAACTAACTGATGGTGTGATGTTGTGGGAAGAAGGTGGAGAAAGGCCTGGAGAGAAGGATGGAGCTCCACTTTGCAGCCTGGGTGACCAACAAGATGGTCATGGATATAACAGAAAAAATACATCTATATGGGGAATTTTAGGTTTGGTGCAGAGTGATCGTGACTCCATTTTTGGTTTCATGAATCTGAAGAGTTTAAGACAACAACTGACTAAGATGACCAGGAAATAAAGAAGTGGAACTTAGGAGAAAAATCAGGGTATCATTTGGAATTAGTCTCCTTTAGGAGTAATGGTATGAGCCATAGGGGTGGCTTGAAGGGAAAGACTGTCAAAAAGAAATAAGGAGAAAAGAATCAGGGACAGGTTGTTGGTGAATGTATTCAGAAGGAATCAACCGAATACACGCTTTTTAAAGAATAAAATCAACATCAGATGAAAGACAGAGCAATTTTCTCAGAGGACTGTTTCTGGACCACAGGAGAGCAAGTGATTGCATCCTTTTCTGAGCCTGTCGATGGCACAAAGTAGTTTATCTACTTTGCATTACTGTTATTTGAGGATAAGCATTTGTCTTTCCCACTGTCCTAGAGGGTACACTTTTTGAGGGTAGGGGCGGTATCTCTTCATCGTTGTGTCTCCCAGGTGCTGAACACTTAGTGTCTTCACATTTAGTATACTAATCAATAAAGTAACAAATTAATGAGATTCAGATGTGATGGTATTTATTTTCTTAATATTATATCCAGTTTCTCCTAAGTTTGCTTAAGGTACTAGAATGAAAAAAAGAAATGTTACCAACTTGCTGAAAGACACTGTGCACGGATCAGGGGCTAAAAGCACATCCTGTGTTTATTCTTTGTCTGCATGAACATAATTGGATTGCTGCTCAACTGAAATTTCCTGCTATATGATACTTCTCAAAGGTTCAAATAAGGGACAGAAGCCTGAACTTAATTAAGAATATAAACAGGACTGTTGCTCCCAAGATGAGATTTAATCCTAAAGTCACCTGCACTGTTTATTAGTCAGTCTGACCCAATGCTCCCCGCTGGGGGTGACTGGTAGTTAAGAGCCCAGAAATGTAGCTCTAAACAGAAGATGGACCAAGTTTACCTTAAAAGTGGACACCCCAAAATCTGTTAAATACAAAAAAATAGGATTTCAAGGGAATCAAGACAAAGGGCATTCACATATTTGAAATAATTTAGATAATGAAAATATGGTTTTTTTAGTAATGTCACAATGGGCATTTTAAAAATCCATTAAAGTGTTTGTATTTTATATTTAAACATGCCAGAAACTACAATTTATTAACTTCAATAAGTTGTTCTACTATCATATAATTCTCAGATTTAGCACTGATTTGCATAAAGGAAAATACTGTGTGGAAAACATACAACGTGCAGATTGTTATTTCTACCATCCCCAAGCAAATGCAAGCTCCTTCACAGCCATACATCCATCTTTCCAAGCGTGTTCTATGGCAATGACCATCCAGCTGGTCCATTAACCTTTTTAGCTGATTCTTCCCTTCTCAATGTGATACTTACCCTGCCTCAATACTATGAAAGACAATAAAACTGAAAAATAAAATTAATGGGTGAATTACACTACTCAGGAACTGGGATTAATTTTTCAAAGCAAGCCAGTTTCTAAGTAAAACTTGTGGGCAAAAATTTCAAAAGCTTTTCACAGCTGGTTCCCACTGTCTTTTTCTTGAAGTTTTGTCAATACACACAGAAAAGACAACCTTGGGCATCTTTCTGCCTCAGGGAGCAAGATGACAGTGTAAGAGGAACACACTTAGGCTTTGATATGTCCAGTTTAAAGGGCACTCAAGCTCTAGCAAATTTTCTCTAAATGCTTACTTTGTGTGCTGTGTGCAATTTGTTAGCTTTAAATCCCTGTAGGAACCAGGAGATTTTCACACATCTTTTAGAAAATGGATATTTTTCAGGGTGAGGCAACATCATCTTCATCAGTAGGTGTGCTGGCTCTAATGCTGAAAGGTTGTTAAATAATATGGTGTTGCTTATTTGCAACCCAAATGAAGGCCCCGTAAAGAGAGAGAGGACTAGTGGGGCGCCTGGGTGGCTGAGTTGGTCAAGCGACTGATTCTTGGTTTTGACTGAGGTCATGATCTCACAGTTTGAGTTCAAGTCCCACATCAGGCTCTGCATTGACAGTGCAGAGCCTGCTTGGGATTCTCTCTCTCCTCTCTCTCTCTCCTCTCCTGCTTACACTCTCTCTCCCTCAAATAAACATTAAAAAAATAAAGAAATAGAGGACTAGTATGAAAAGATAGCTATAAGAAAAGGTGTTAAATTTACTCTGATGAATGATAGGTCTGTATGATCGTCAACTCTCATTTAGCTCAGTATTAAGTTTGCTTAGGTAGATATTGGGAAAGAAGTAACACAGTGTTCTTTCTATTTATCACTTATCCTCATATCCAGAATTGTGAACAGCTTGTTATGCATGATTAAAATTTAGCATCAACTGTAATTTATTTTGTCATGAATTGTTTAAGGCGCATTCTGAGGAAGATCCGAGCGCATGAAAACTTTGTGTGGGGTGAAAATTTATTTTTACATTATGAAGTTGATGTATATGTGATAACTCATGATTTGATTGCCTCTGAACATGTATTTTTGTAAGAAAAATTAAAAATGTTAATTTTTCTCTACTTGTTATAAAAATAGGCCTCATAGAGAAGCAGGCTAATTTGCTAACTGACTGCATAAAGCCGATTTACCAAAAATCAATTTGTCAAGTGACCAATTTGTCAATTTTTTCCAAGAGTTACCGTTACCACGTCTTTCTCCCTCTCTTCCCACTGGCTGGTCACAGTTGGGTTTAGCTAATGTCCATTTGGCATGTTTCAAAACTCAGATGTCTAGCACTTCTGGAACTTCTGCCTCTGGTCTTCTCGTGGGTCCCCAGCCCCCTCTGCTCTTCTGTCTACTCACCTCCTACTCCTGCCTCAACTACTACCTCTGGCTGCTCAAATCCATCCTGGATGTGGTTTTCAATATCTATAGAACAGTTTGAAGTAATTTTTGTTTGAAAATTTGGTGAATTGAATCGGCTCTTGCCAATCGGCTGGAGGAAAATGGTTTTTAGCACATTGACTTAGAACTCCCTAAAACTATCTCCCCAAATCTATGAATAATGGTATACTTTATTGAGTGCTTTCTTTATGCTGATACAAGTATCATCTCATTGAATTCTAAGAGTAAGCAAAAGAATTTTCCAACACACAAGAAAACTGAGGATTAAAATGATTAAATCATTTACCCAAAGTTTCAGAGCCATTAAGTAGCACAACTGGGATCTGAGGCCAGTCTATCAGCCTCTAAAACTGGAGGGCTTTATATTTAACTAAACTGCATTCTGAAATGTTGTATTTTTAATAAAGATGGTAATTACTTAAGAAAAAACCACAAAATAATGGCTAACTTATTGCCTGACGGTAAGCACTAAAGAAGCCTAAAATTGGATAAAGAGTATATACAATTTCAAAGATTCAAAGTCTTAATAAATATTCAGATGAATAAAATAAGATTTTAATGAGTTTCTACAGGGACCCGTACAAAGTAAGGGAAGGTGTTAGAATGTGAGACTAGGATACTCTTGCAGGACTCTTAAATGAGGGGTCTTAAATGCAGGGTCTCTTAAATGAGCTGATGTCTTAAACACTCTAACAAGTTTAAATGGAAGAGGAAGCAGATTCTTAAAAAAATGACTCCTGGATAGCAGACAGATTTTATGGATATTTACATGAAGCAGGAACTGAAGTGTGACACTGTCTTGAAAGTAAGTCTATAGGGGCACCTGGGTGGCTCAATTGGTTGAGTCTGACTCTTGATTTCAGCTCAGGTCATGATCCCACGGTCGGTGGGATCGAGCCCCACTCCGGGCTCTTGTGCTGACAGCGCGGAGCCTGGTTGGGATGCTCCCTCTCTCACTCTCTCTGCCCCCTTCCCTGCTCATGCCCTTGTTCTTTCTCTCTGTCTCAAAAATAAATAAACTTAAAAAAAAAAAAAAAGGAAATCTATAAAGAGAGTGAGAGCCCTTTCTGCTTTCTACTGTATGGCTCTAATCACACAATAATAAAACTGTAGAACAGTTACTGGGATATCTGAAAGTTAGCTTTCTTGGATTGGCCTCTATTCTATTCCCCAGAGGCTGTTCTAAAAATTTATGTTTATTGACATCAGAAATATCAGCATGGAGCTAGTCGGAAAAGGGGAAAAAATACCTCAAAAAGATGTCAGGAAGCTTGTTTCTGTCTCGTTGTGTCTGCTGTCACTATCTGTCATTTTCAGTGCTCATGTGGACCCAACATTAGTGGAGACACTGGAAAAATTGCCTTTCTAATTGAGCTTCTTTGCCCTTTGGCTGAGTACCTTTGTCCTTTTGGGTGGTTTTTCTGGTAGCAGGCTGTGGCAAGTTGGCCAATCATTCATTCTTAGTATTTACTGAGTGTCTTCCTCCATAAGGAAAGTGTAGTAGGCATATTTCACTTCAATATTCTCAGTTGCTCCTGCTTTGCAAATGTATGTGGATTTAAATGTGCAGAACCATAACTGATAGTGACTGTGTCCTCATACACTCCTGCCCTCCCCTTGCCCCACCCTCAAGACCCCACTAAACTGTAAGGGATATTATTCCACAATGACTTTTGGGATTCAACCATGAATACCTAATAATCTTATTAGTTAATAAGTACTAACCAAATTGCTCTACCAGTATCTATCTTCCCAAGGAACCTAAGGTACACACCAGTCCCCTGAAAATGGCATTTGTGACAGAAGACTCTGGCTGTTGATGGCAACCCATCAGTACCCTTGATCCCAGACAGTGCCTGAAGTGATCTTCGTGTTAATGAGAAATCGCCTACAATTTCAAGTAATACAGAACTATCACATTAGAGGTTCTTCACCTCTTCAATTCCATTGCCTCCTACTTTGTGACTTTTTTAAAAGGACAAATCCTTAAGGCGCCTGGGTGGCTCAGTCGGTTGAGCATCTGACTCTTGATATGGCCTCAGGTCATGATCTTGTGTTTGTGAGACTGAGTCCCAGGTCAGGCGCCATGCTCAGCATGGAGATGCTTGGGATTCTCTCTCTCCCTCTCTCTCTCTGCCCTTCTCCCCTGCTTATGCTCACTCTCTCTCTCTCAAAATAATTAAATAAACATTTTTTAAAGGACAAATCCTCATTTTCAAAAACTTGGGAAGGCTTTACCAACTTACTCGTGTGCTTTAAGTATAATATTTTATTATAGGCTTCCACTTTATAATAGTGGTAATTCCCCCATCATCTCAGAATACATGAGACCCAGGATTTTGCATATTACTGTGTGTACAGTTTGAGACGGTAAAGAAAAGCAAGAAGAAATATACATATGGCCATGGGGGAATCATACTAGTAATGAAGAGGTTGGAAAGGAAGGTCTCTGGAGTACAGCTAAAGGACACAGACTACTGAGAAATAGCTTCTTTACATTCCAGTTACATTTACCCGTAATCTACACCTTTGCCCCTCACCCATTCGATTTCCCATGTTGCTAATATACTGAGTTACAACCATCTGTACTGCATTTCCAGCTATTAACACTTAAAAATGTCTATAGGCAGGGAAACCTCCCTTAGGAGTAAAAGGGGGCTACCTATGCAAGTTGCCAGTGAATTTAATGCCATCTTTGAGACGCACAGTTTTAGCAACACGCTACAGAAAGGAGCTATCAGGCAGGGGGTCACGGACATGGCACTGATTTAGAATCCTCCTGTGGAACACGCAGGACAATGGGCTGGTAGATGCACCAGCCGTCCCTGGTGAACTGAGATGAGAAGGGCTGTTCTTCAACTGTTTGCAATAAGGTGTTGTCATTTCATTTGGCATTAGAGCATTTCAATTAATAGTCTGGTTAATTTTCCATAGTTTCTAGCTTCATGCTATTTTCAACCCTTACACCAATATTCCACATAATTGTTAATGAAGAGCCTCTTCCTCTTTTTCTCTTTTCTTCTTGTTTTTCTTGACCAAAGAGGCTGTGTGACATGATTAAATAATACTCTTCACACGCAAAAAGGCTGATGCCCATACTCTTTATCTTCACGGTAAGTCAGACTCAAAGGTAAAGAAGCTTATATTGGAACATGTAGATTTTAGGTTCAATACATGAAATGGGATTTATTGTCATATTGGGAGAACTGAAAGATGTTCCAGAAACTAATTTTTTCGCACTTTTATTTGTATGCTTGTCACAAATATATTCAGGGAACTATATATACACAGGGGCAAATCCATATTTGCTGTCGAAGACAGAGTGAACCTGGAGGAGTCATGATCATCAAAAACAGACCACTCGACAGAACTGAGACATCTCATCACATTCACTGTGGGGGGTGTGGAGCAGGGGACAAAAATTACTGAACGTTTGTTAAATAAAATAGAAAATCTTACTCAAAGAAAATACTCTCACTTGGTTGTATTTGTCTCATATATATGCCAAATAAAAACCTTTATTATATGCCAAGATTCATAATAAATACTGACATTAGAAAAATTAGAAAATTAGAAAAATGTAGAAGGGGCGCCTGGGTGGCTCAGTCGGTTGAGCGTCCGGCTTCAGCTCAGGTCATGATCTCACAGCTCGTGAGTTCGAGCCCCACATCAGGCTCTGTGCTGACAGCTCAGAGCCTGGAGCCTGTTTCAGATTCGTCTCCCTCTCTCTCTGTCCCAACCCACTCGCATTCTGTCTCTGTCTCTCTCAAAAATAAATAAACATTAAAAAAAATTAAAAAAAAAAAGAAAAATGTAGAAGCCTTGTCTGCCACGTAATAACATGAAAGTGACAACACCAATATGCCTATGACTGAGTTCTCAGTTTCTGTCATGCAGTTAGGTAGGCTTCGCCATCTCTTCTTATGGAGGGTTATGTTCATGTTGGTATCAATGTGTAAATTTAACGGAAGGTTAGCAGTGGAAATTATAGATGACATTTCATTTTAAATACACCAGATATGGAATTCAGGAAGTTAAAGGTAAAGGAATAGGCAGGAGAGGTCTATTAGGTCTTATGTTCATACTATGGGCCAGATACGATGCTTGGAACTTTGAGATTTCAGTTAACTTTCATGGCAATCTGATGAAGTCCAAGCTACAACTCCAAATTTATAGATAAGGAGAATGAGGCTCAGAGGGATTAGGTGGCCTACCAAAGGTCACACAGCTAGCAAATGTCTAAGACAGGTTTCACATCTCTGTTTTCTGATTTAAAACCCAAGATTGTCTCCAAAAAGCATGTCACCTTCTTTTTTTCAGATGAGATCATTGCACCCCAGTAAGATGAAGTGATTTGTACAATTTTTACAGCAAAACTAAAAGCAGGTTTTCTATTTTCACAACCTGCAATCTATACACTACATGAACATGTAGAGATTAATTTACATTATAAAATATTTTTTGGGGGGTGGATTCCCTTTAACATAATGTTTATTAACTCACAACTTTAAGGGATATATGAAATGTGCAAATCTTGCTTTCCTGGAATTGAACAAGCATTGGATAATCAGTGGCAGAAGGAGTTTTTGAATGTGTACTACCTATTTACAGTTAGGAGAAAAGAGCTACTCTGAAGCAAAAGCAATTGTGTTGTAAATTTCTTCATGATCCTCAAGTCTGGCACAAATGAATGCCTACAGAACAATCTTTTAACTAAAAATAAGTTGAACAGAGTTCCATCATGAGTGGAATTCCTGGTATTTCTATGGGCAATAAATGTGACACCATAACATAATAAGGAAATCAATATGGTGGCCTCAAATATCTTTCCCACAAGTTTAGATTTTAAATGATTTCAGATAAAACGAATAGGAAAAAACCATGACATGCCATTCAGATCCCTGAATTATACGGTTTTAAAAGCAACCAATACACCCAAACCCTTGCTATAATCCAGGATTCATCCTAATTGATTTTAGCGTCTCCCATTGGTTGGTACCGAGGAGATTGCTGCTAACAACCTTTATCAGCCAAGTCAGGCATATTTTCTTATCTTTGAAGTACACCGCTTGCTTTAATTCTCCTCCTTTAAGAATAGTTTGCACACTTGTCAGGAGAACTATAGGAAAACTTGGTTCCCAGACATAGATAAACTCTTGTTCTACATGCCCTAATCTCTGGTGATTTATTAATGCAGACACCTAAATCCCTGAAAAGCCAAATATAATTGATTTCCTTTGCTTTCAAGTAATTAGAAAACAGTAATCTCTAAATTATTTTTAAATCCAAAATACGTCACTATGTAAGATGTAACCCATTCCACAAGGTTTATAACTCAAAAAAATTATTTTTAGTTATAATATTTGGGAGAACAGGCTAAAACATAATTAAGTTGTTCAGAGAAATGGGGAATCTGTACTGAAAATTCAAGAAATTATCTTATTTTACATGAAGAATTATCTTTGAATTCCACAGAGTGAAGCTGACATTTCCACAGAGGCAAAACATAAGTGATTTTTCTGCCTTTAAACACCCTCTTCTTAAATATCTGTGCTTCTATCACATAGATGATAATCATTATAAATGACATCTGTGCTATCAGGATTCCCAAGGGTTCTCACTGTGATTGCAAAGGCTTCGAATTACCTTTCTGAGAAACTATATATTCCGATGTATTATTGCAAAGTCATATTAGGTATGGATATTTTTAGATTGAGGGTACAAAACACTCTTAGTCTTCATGTCAAATCAAAATAGCTCCAAATTTCCAAATATTTAGTGATCAGGTATCACTGTATTTAGAAATCACAATATACACTTGGTGTGATATGATTACAGTTGGTCGTATGTATGTATGTATTTTTGAGAGAGACAGAGAGAGTACAAGCAGGGGAGGGATGGCGACAGGGGGAGAGAGAGACCCCAAGCAGGCTCTGCGCTGTCAGTGCAGAGCCTGATGTGGGGTTCAAACCCATGAAACTGTTAAGACCATGACCTGAGCAGAAATCAAGAGTTTGGCACTTAACTGACTGAGCCACCCATGTGCCCTGGTCATGATTATTCATTAATTAAAACAGAATCCACTGAAAATCACAGGTGGCTTCATGAGGGGAATTTACAAAAATTGCTGAAAGGCAGAGCTGCTGAGTTGTAACTGAGCTAATGCATCATCTCCACGAATTGAAGAATTTTTCCAACAGGGTAGCTTGTGCACCTGTGTCTGTGTATGAGGCCATGGGGTATGGTCACCATTTCCTGAAGTTCAGTATCCAAGACAATGTTAGGAGATATACAGATAACTAAGTTTCATTTGAATAGGTATGAGATATTAAAATCTTTGTGCTAATTTACGGACTTATTTGTTTAGGGTGAATCTAAGTAAGCATCTCTTAAATCAACTTCAGGAAAAGTATTAGGCATTTACAGTACAGATCATATATGGATATGGCAAAATTTATGAAAGTGTTGTGATGACGAAAGCTTGAGAAACAACGGCTGTGATTTTCCCTATTTGAGGATTTAGTCTACTTTTGTCCAGAGGCACAAATTACTGGAAATTGACTACTCTCAACCATAAAAAGATGTGAGGTGGTATTCTCATTTCTCCTCCATCCTAAACAGAAAAGTTTGTTCTGTAAGTATGTGGCATTCTTTCTTGACAAGACAGAATCTTGTTCAGTTAACAATTAACAACTTCTTGCACAATCATTGATGAGTTCGAAAGAATTGTTGAAAAATCTTGGGCTTCTTACATGGGAGGGAGTTCATAGATGGCTTTGGTGAGTCAAGCCAAGTGGCCTCCTGTATCATAGATTCTTTTAATTCATCAACTACTAACCATTAATAGACTTTAAGGCAATTAATCTTTCCTTCCTTCCTTCCTTCCTTCCTTCCTTCCTTCCTTCCTTCCTTCCTTCCTTTGAGAAAGCAAGCACAAGCAGAGGACAACCACAGAGAGAGGGGGAGACAGAGAATCCCAAGTAGGCTTGTGTCATCAGCACATAGCCCAACATGGGGCTCGATCTCAGGAACCATGAGATCATGACCTGAACCAAGATCAAGAGGCAGACGCTTAACTGACCAAGGCACCCAGGCACCTTCAAAGCAATTAATTAATTATACCAACCAACCACATCACCAAAATTAATGTTTTCTTTTGCTCTCACTGTTTATAATTGCTGTTTATAAATACTAGTGTAAGGAGAATAAAGGAGCCAGGGACCTGAATTCTCTGAATATTATGTGATTTCTAGGACTTACTGATATACTACTTACTGATACTACCTGGTGCAAAGGGATGAGAAATCAATTTATTTTAAGAAACTTTGAGCGCATACTATGTGAAATGCTCCTTAAACAATATAACCTGGTATTTACATTTTTCTAACAGACTTTGAATAACCATTAATATTTTCAGAAGCTAATAACTACTACCTTACCACTTTGCTACCCATCACAACCACTATGCGTTGCATACTGACGTGGAGCCATAAAGAGCACTGGTTACCCAACAAAAAAGATCCCATGTCCTTCCAGGGTGGTCTTTTAGGCTGCAGAAGTTGTACTGAATATATTAGGATATGTAGACAGGGCATTGCTAATGCTTCTTCATGGTGTCTGAGTGAGGGACTGTGTGTCTGATGCACAGATGCAAAACTTGGTGTTCTGCCAGCCTCACTGCCTGCTTTTCAGGGGTAGAAACTTATGTCAAAAGTTGTTCCTTTTGCTTTCAGTCTTCACAAAGACCCTCTCCTTAGGCTACCATTAACGTGAAATTTTGTTCAGGCAAGAGATCCTACTGAGAAGTATTAACCCAGCAGAGAAGAGAGGATCCTTGGAATATGCCATTAAGACAGTCTCAGCAACTATATTGGTTACTCACTCAGATGGCTCATCTCTACAAAATGAGCAGCATGTTTGGCTAAGCTGTTGATTTTGATAGTTTATTTAAACTTTA
>NW_024412397.1:45434069-45486349 GCF_014898765.1 Herpailurus yagouaroundi | reverse complement strand
AGCATGTTTGGCTAAGCTGTTGATTTTGATAGTTTATTTAAACTTTAAAATAATGATCGATGGTGCTGTCGAGACATGAACTTTCCATAATCTTTCAAATCAAATTTTGCAAACTAAAGCAAGGCAAGGGGCAGAATAACCATATTAGGACAAATAATTCTATCCCATAGATTATCTAAAATATGGCTTCCATCTTTTTTCCATGCTTTCACTTTGTTTCCTTGAGAAAAAAAAAAAAGCAAAAAACCATGAAATTTGCCCAGCATGTCATGTCAGGAAGCAGGAGACCTATTCAGTGCCTCACCCACATCAGGCACTCAAGAAACAGCTGTTTGAATGAATAAAAGAAGCCATTGTTTGTCTTTTATAGCATAGACACTGTCACCTTCCAGTAATTTGTGGGAATGAGGTTTAACTAACTCTAGTTTCAACGTCCCCTCTCTCCTCTTTTCTTCCCTTCCTTCCTTCCTGGTCCTTTCTTTTCTTTTCTTTTTTTTTTTTTCCCTTTCTTTGTTCATAATATCTGAAAAGGAGACATCATTTGATGCCTTAGTAAATTAAATGAATGTTTTAAAGAAAAAAAATAATTTATGACTGAAAATAAACATGGGCTTCCACTTCTTTTGAATCACCAAAGTTTGTATAACAAAGACAAAGTTTATTAATTTTGGGTTTTTCAAGGTCTTTTTTCCTGAGTTAATACCACTCATTCTACAAGAAAGAAAGAAAGAAAGAAAGAAAGAAAGAAAGAAAGAAAGAGAAAGGAGAAAGAAAGAAAGAAAAGAAAAAAGATAAGAAAAGAAAAGAAGGAAAGAAAGAAATCAGTTTCCTCCCTTTGCTTTGTCTCTAAGAAGAGTTCTGTCTTTGCCAGACCAGTCTGAGGACTCTGTGATTTAGAACCCTGAGAATAAGTGGAGAGCCTCATAACAAAGAAGCGAAAGGAAGGTGACAGGCAGAGGGGTTATGCATGTTATTTACAGGGAGAAAGTTTGGGAGGTTTGGCTTATGAGGAAGGAAAGCAGTCACAAGGTAGGAGAGAAGAGAAGGGAGGATGAGGGAGTGAGGAAAGGGATTTTTAGGAAGTATCATTACGTGCAATGAATTAGCACCTTTCATGTTTTTCAATTCAATACTGAAGTTCTATTTTAATTTCTTTGGCTACTCTTTTGAATATTATGTTATGCAAAACCGGGTCTATGTAGAATTACTCATGCAGTTACCAAAACTTCTGGAAGTCTGATTATTTGCACCAGAAATGTTCTTTAGCCCTCTACCCTCATGCAGGCAATTATCTGCATTTCCAAATTTCATGTGCTAGCCTGGGTGGACAATTTAAAGTTAGAATGAGATTTTAAGGTGCTAAAGATAAGACATTTTTCAAATGTAGAAAAAGTGCAAAACATGAAAATATACAAGTTATCAAAAATATATCTGCAAATTTTAGCATTCCAACTCGCTTTGTAAATTTTCTATTTTACTTCAGTAGAAGCAGGCTATTTTACTTGTGAAACAATAACAAAAAATTGAATATCTGGAGGAAAATTCCAACTTTCAAAAATGGAAATTCAAATAGATTTCTGAAAGATTCATCAATGCATCAACAACCAGGAAACACTGTCAGACATTATTCTTAATAGTTGGTTGACATCATCACCAAAACTGTTGGTTAAATCATGTAGTTTTTCAACTGGTTTTGTTGGCCTCTGAGGAAACAGAGATAGTCCAGCACTAAGTGTAAAATTAGCTGAGCCTAAACTTTGAACAGAATCATTAACTAAGGATCATTCCTCTTAGTCTCCCATCTTAATGATTAGCTCCATTTGAAAACTAGCCCTCTCATTTTGTTAGTGCTATTATTGGATTTGGATAAATTCGCCTACTAGCCTAACCAATTTGTTCCCATTTTGTTGTAATTGCTGTCTTAGCAACAGTTTCTTATTCCCTAAGACTTTGCATATGACCTTAGGAAAATACATTTATAACTTGTATAATAAAACTTGCACCCTAAATTTTACATATATAATAATTTATTTTCAGTTATTCTGAATGGCAGTTCATTTAAAATTTATAGTTTAGTTACTAGCTAACGGTGAAAAATGTAGGGTAAAGCTTAAAATAAACCATCGCTTATTTTCATAACATAACGCATCCTTTTATCATGCAAGGTCTACGCCAAAAAACTGCAATAATACAAAAATATTCTTTTTAAATTTTGGTAAATTCTGCAATAGGCCATTTATCAAATATCTAAGGAAGTTGACAAATTTGTCTACCTATTTGATACCCTATTTCCATATAATGACCTTTTTATTAACCTAGATCTTTCTCATAATCCAAAAGGAAAATAATAATCCTAAGACTTTGCTAGTGCACTTTATGTATGTGCACAAGCAGATGGGTGTGTATTTGAAGACAAATACTGTGCTTTGTATTTCAGAAAGTTGGGGGCTGGTATGGCTTAGAGCTGGCATTAAAAGATAAAGAGGGTTTCCTGGGTAGGAAAGACATTTGGGAAGGAAAGGCAGAGGATCCCTGGGGGAATGAAGTATCTGATAAGTGGAATAGTAAGGGGTTTTGCAAGATAAGTTGTGACTACACTTCAAATTGTATTAAATACTTGCGTACAGAGTTTGAATTCTATAGGCAACAGAGAGTTACTAGAGTTTTAGCCAGTGGTATGATGGGGACTTATTTTAAGAAGATAATCTTTGCAGGAGTATCTTTCTTAGACTAAGAAAGAGTAGATCTGTTCAGAGCCCTTTGGCTGTGGTCGTCCAGTTTCAGTTCATCACATAGCATCCGTGTGGGTACCATCTTGTCTCCTAGTTTTAACATATAAACAGCATAGAAGACTCATGATGAGCATTTTCTAAAGTCTCATTGCTGATGAGTCAACTTGGTCAGTTAAACGTTCTCTGGAATTACACATGAAAGGAACTGTAGCTGGTACCCTAAGCCTATAACTGACGTGCAGGTTTCAGTACTGAGCTGGGGTAAAAAGGCTGAAAAATGTTGGATTTATAGGACGTTCCCTGCAAGTGTGTGTTACTGCTCTGGAGTGTACATGGTCCTGAGCCCCCATTTCTCATAGCACTGGTGGAAATGAAAGATGGCTGTCTTGGCAACATAGAGGAAACTCCACAGAGATAGCCAGAGATTTCCTGCTGTTATTTCAGTAAACTCGCCTTGAATTGATCAAATACCTCCAGAGCTCTACTCTAATGCCATATTTTTTCCTCCAAATGTGCTGTGTTTGGTGGATGCAAGGCTGGATGAAGGGCAATTGTGGGCAAGAATGAAGCCTACTGTGCAGATTCCCTGCCAATTGCTTTTCTGTTTATGTTGTAGTAAGCTCAAACTTCAGGTCCATATACTGACTCAGGGCTCATTTACCTCTTGGTCCTCTGCCTATTTCTGCAGGTTCTCAGACACTGAAGCCTTCCATTACTCTGAGCAGTTCTCTTTGAAATTTCCTGATGTCAGTCATCTACCCATACCTAGACACCTACCTATTCCCTGCTCCTAGAGTCCCCTATTAGCCTACTCTCCTTGTTTTCCGCAAAATCCACCAATTATTCCTTGTTAGACCTGTATGATTCTCTTATAATCACAGTTCACCTGGCTGTTTAGATTTTCCCTCACAGTTGTGGCTGGAGCTACTTCCAAGTACATGTCTCTACTCAGATGATGTTTGACTGCTAAGACTCAGAATTCCCTAGTTTCAGGGTTTTTTTTTTTTTTATCATCAGCTAAGTCATAGTTCTTTATGACTTTTGAATATAAAATGATGCAAACAGTTACATTATAAAATAAGCAAATGAGCGTTTCCTAGTGTGGGTAAGTATTTAAATTATATGTGAATAACATTAAATGAGGTTTCATTTTGACAGAGGGTTTTATATGATAAATACAGACAGTCCCTCTAAGAGACTGAGGGTTTGGATTGCACATTTACATATTTACAAATATTGGAAGACAGAGGAGGGAGAGGAAAAATGAAAAGAAAAAAATGCCTCTAAATAGCACTATGCATTTTTCTGTTCCAAAGAATACTTTTCTTTTTCAAGATCATGTTATTTCACTGTTTATCAAGAAATAGTGGAGTAATTTGGGAGGAGTTGAAGGGAGAGCAAGTAGGCATGAGAGGTATTGAAAAAATGATGTCCTATTATTACGTCTTATCCCACCAAAACAGAAATTTCACTGTCACTTGTAAATATGATGCAACACAAAGATATTATACTTAATGAACTTCATATTGGGGTATATAAATCTTTTTGTTTGTTCGTTTGTTCGTTTTCTATTCTGGTATTTATCAGAACTAAGGGGGCAAAGACTTCATTTTTCGCAGAAATTTTTAAACTAAACTAACTTTAAAATTCTTCTTGCATTTAGATAATGATCACCCTACTTTTCTATCTATAGTTCTCCCTCCGTAGGACAATGGCATCATGCATTCATGGTCATACCAAAATATCATGATAATTCTCAAGGTAGTAAGGGATAATTGTAGGACAAGGAGGTCAGAAGTCTTGAGTTGTATTCAAAATTAGATGCCAATAGTGTTTCTAGCAAATCCCACTACACGGCAAGATTTATGTAGCAAATAGAGCATGGGAAGGCAGATAACACTGCAATGTCAAGACTCCGTGCCCACACTTGGGAAGGCCTCCGGCCACCTGGGAGCTGGATCTCATTAAATAAGTCCTTAATCAAGGCACCACTACCTTTTTTTTCTCTTACAAACCCATGGGACACAGCCTACTGGTTGCTGGGATTTGCTGTCCCCATTTTACCCTAGAAAGTGGCATTTATTCATAGTCTGAAGAGCTGGGTTATTTTAAATTGTGTTGAGAAGTTGCTCGTTTTTGCCTTGGGATTAGAGAGCAAAATGCTGAGTGATGTATCTGTCTTGAACCTGGATAGAAACGGGCACACGGCCACAGTTGAAGAGTGCGCACATCCTCTGACTAATCCAACTGAGATCTGTATTGTATCTAATTGTTCGGCCCCACCGTAGCTGTGGCAGCCTGTTTATTCCAAGGGAGCACGCGGCCGTCTGTGCTCTCTGGCTCCTCCAGTGCCACACTCTAATTGGTGCCGATGCCAGCTGCTTGACTTCCATCACTTTCTATCTGAATCAGTTCATCATTGCCACTTCATTTGTCTGACAGTGGCTCCCAGTGAATTTTGAAATTGCTTCTGACAACTTTTGTTTTTAACCTCAAGGCTGTGCCCTGGTTACCTAGGTGAGTTTGACAATTTGATGTTTCTCTTCATAATCAGGGATGGTTCGGGACAGTCGGCCTCTGTGCCGTTGGCACCTCTGAGAGAAGTTAGGCCTCCGTGTCTTATCCATTAGCGGGAGGGGAAGCTCCTGGCTGAGCAGAGAAATGGGGAAGTCTAATTTTCTTTATTTAGGTATAAGCAGAGTTGAGTAATTTATTACCAGGTTGGTCTGGGAAGGCAGATGGAGGAAGACAGAGCTTTTGCCTCAGGGTTTGAACACATTAAAATAAATCCTACTGCAAAAGTGTAAATGTTCAACGCATAGTTCCTCACTAGAGTTTTATAGCTGACTTTTAGATTTGGGTTGTTTCAATTCTGCCACCTAAAAACAGTTTTGTTTTGGTGATTTGCTACTGGCCTTCACCTCATTGCTTTCTCTCACTTGGTAGGGTTCTACTATTTTCTGTTGTTTGATATTGTGTGTCTAATATTTCTTCTTTTTTTTATGTGATTGGTTTGTTTTTCTACCTAAAATCTTTCTGTTCTCTTACAGGTTTCAGATTCTCTGCCATTTCTGTATTAATTAGGATGCCTTGGGCTATAACAAACATTAATTTCCAACTCAAACTGGCCAAAACAATAAAGATATTTAGTTTTCTCACATAATTGGAAGCTCAGACCTGAGGCCGGGTACCATTGGGGTCACTTGTCCTCACGGAGCCACACTTCTTCTAGTTCCCTGCTCTGGTCAGCCGTAAAGTCATGATGAGGCAAGTTCCTTCATGGTCACAGATGGTCACAGTATGGCCACTGCTGTTTCTAGGCTCCACATCCAGAAATGGAATGTTCCAGAGGAAAAAGATGGGGAACAGGGGGTGGTGTATTGCTCATTCCCAAATTATGTATGACTTGTCTTCCAGCAGGTATTCCTTCATGTTGTGGGGGCTAAATATAAATCATATGCCCATTCTGTCACCCATGAACAACTAGGGCAATGGTTACCTTAGACCAGTGGCTCTCAAAGTGCAGTTATGGGCCAGCAGCATTAGCATCACCTGGGGATTTGTTAGGACTGCCAATTCTCAGGCCCACCCAAGACCTATGAAATCTGAAGCTCTACTATGGGGACCCCAGCCTGTGCTTTAACAAGCTCTTCAGTGACACTGATTCAAGTTCAAGTTTGATTCCCAGGAATCATCTGGGGTAGAATAGATTTAGGGGTCTACAAATATGACCTCTCCCACATCTCCTGCAGGACAGGTAAGTTGCTGAAGTCATTCTTTATACAATGGTTTGGAGCCAGAGTATAAGTTTTGCATTTCTTTTAGTAAATATATCCCTCATTATATATCTTATTCTTTTTAATGTTACTATAAATGGGATTCTTAATTGCATTTCAGGTTGTTCCCTGCATGTACAGGAATGCAAATTATTTTTGTATATTGATTGCATCTTACAAAGTTGCCTCACTCACTTATAAATTCTAGTTTTTTTTGTGGATTTCCAATATTGAAGATCATGTTATGTATAAATAAAGATGCTTTTCTTCCTTTCTAACCCAGATATCAGACTTCACTTTTCACCAAACATTTCATGAACAAAGGATGAGGAACATGCCCAAATGATATATGAAAAATGTATGCTATTTTAAAATCACTTGGATATTTAGTATAGGAAGAATATTATCTACTCTCTGTTAGGCCTTGTGCTAAGTGATTCTGACATTACTTAATATGTGTACAACAACCCTGGAAAAAAGTATGAAAAGTCCATTTTATGAATGAGAAGACAGGGGCTCAGAGAGCTCAACATTGGGGAGTTTGTAATCTGCAGACTGAGTGGGATCTGAACCGGGCGGTCATACTTTAAAGCCAGACTCAAAAACTCTTTTCAGGGAGCACCTGGGTGGCTCAGTCAGTTGAGAGTCTGACTCTGGATTTCAGCTCAGGTCGTGATCTCAGGCTCGTGGGATCAGGCCCCACGCTGGGCTCTGTGCTGAGCACGGAGCCTGCTGAGGATTTTCTCTGTCTCTGTCTCTCTGCTTCTTCCCATCTCCCCTGCTTGTGCACTCTCTCACTCTCTCTCAAAAAACACATCAAAACAAAACCAAAAACAACCAAAAACTCTTTCCAGGTAGGAGTACTCACCGAGATACTTTAGAAAGAGATTTAATAAACACAAGGCAAAATAATACCAACAGCCTATAGATCTGCAGCTGGCTCTGGGGACCTACACCGACAGTGCCCACTAAGGGCTCTGAGGTCACGCTCACCTCTCTACACCAGTCCCCAGTTGCGGCTGTCTTGGCACACCATCTCTGCTACTGGACCACTCTGCTGGCTTCCTTCATATAGCCAATGAAGAGGCCCTCGGCTCCTCTAGAAGGTTCCCACCGCCTTGTCCACTATTCCTCAGAATGGCCAATATTCCTCTTGACCCTTCTATCCCCACCCTACCCACACCAAAATCATTACAGAGTTTTCAGGTATAATGAAAATGTTAACGATTTCTGTTCAGTAATCAATGAAGTTGATTAAGAGTTATGATTTGGACTTATGTGATTTATGTGATCATGCATTAATTCTGATTTAACAGTTTCCATATATATATATATATATATATATATATCCAAAACCATATCTTTCAGAACTTAAATATTTTCCTGAGTTCTTAACAAAAACTAGAGTCTGGGTATAGGGCTGATGAGAGCTGCCTCATGAGAAAATCACCAGACTTTTTTTATCTCTTCTTGGGCCCAGTATTTCTCAGTGATTGAACCACCAAACCGACAATATTCACTTCCTCGTTTTAATCGATTATGCGCACTCATAACCTCATGGAGCTGATCTGACTGGAAGCAAATGCACGGACTTCTGTTTTCTGTTAAGTCAGTCAGCCACATTATACAGAAAGAGAACATTTGTTGGCCTTTCAGAGACTTTGAACATAGTTCACAAGCTCCTAGGATTCTGAGCACGTGGGATATTGGGAGCCTCAGTGTAGGGACTACTAGATAGGTGTTTTTCTGTTGTAACATTTTGTGAAAAAATCAACACCAACAAAATACTCCTGAGAACATTATATCCAGCTTTACTGGAATCAGCTCTTGCTTCTCTAGCAAATGGCCCGATTACTTGGCCTTTTCCAGTGGGTCCCTAGCTACTGTCACAGCTTAAGGCTGTTTACTTATGCCTACACCTTGATTGCAGGTGATCATTGCCTCCTTATCAGCTTTTGTTGCCTGTTCTCCAAGCCCTTTCTAAGTTTCCCCCAGCCTTTCTTCACTTCTTTCTTTTTTAAGAATTTCCATTAAGGGGGTGTCTTCGGAAGGATTTTTTCAGGTATCAATGACTTCTTAAAGGAGTCTACCTGTTCATTCATTCAAAAGAGAATTATCAAATATTTAATATGGGTCAGTCATAGTATAGCACACTGAGAGTATAGCACTAAATACTCAAACATGGTCACATGGTCACTAGTTGCTAGACTATCAAATGGTCACACAAGTAAATTAACATTTGCAAATTATGATAACTGGTACAAGGTATGAATAGAGATTATATCCAGGGAACCTACTAGAAATAGGTAAGTCAAGGAATGCCTCCTGGAGGTGGTGATATTGAACATAAGAACTGAAGCATAAGTAGGAGTTAGGTGAGGGGATGGGCAAAACTATTCCAAGCAGAAGAAATAGCATTTAGAAACACCCTGGGTTTTTCCATTTCATAATGTAAGAATGATTGTTAGCCAAAGAGAAAATGTGTTTTTTTCCTTATGGCTGATAGAGAAAACAGTTGCCTATATGAAGAGTAAGTTTTGGATATAGGTAAAGAAAGCAGTGATTGAAGGAGAAGGCAGAGTATGCCTCTACCAACCTCTTCCCAGAATGCTCTTTTCCTGATACAACAGTGTGTCACAAATTATATCAAATAAACTATTTTTTCTTGTTTTTTACTATTGCTTATCCCATAAGTAAAACCCTCTGGCCCTTTGCTATTCTGCTTCTATCTCTGTCTAGAGATCAGAGACTCTTGAGACTCATCAGAATGATTTTGGCCATCTTATAAGCTGTAAGGTCCCCCAACCAATTCCACAGTTACTGAATTGTGACACCCAGGCAATCCACATGTTTAGAAAAGCTCCACTGACTTGTGATCTGAAAAGGATGGGAAACCCTACTGCACTACTAGCTGTGTGTCCATGGGCAAGTTTTACCCACTCTTTAACTCAGTGTCTTCCATTATAGATTAAGAATCATAATGGTACCCATCTTATGGCGTTTTCATAAACCCCAAAACCTTATAAAAAGAGGTAAACAATCCTGACTTCACATAACATGTCTGAATAGGAAACAGCCACTGAAGGAAGCAGTCCCCAAAGCTAGGGACTTTAGATAACCGGGATTGTCCCAAAGTTAGGAAGACTTCTACTGAGTCACCTCTGGTTGTGCTTTCTGAGGTCACTTTGGGAATTCCTTTAAGAGCTGGGCAACCCCACCACTGCAGAGTTGAATGTGGTATCATGGATGTCAGCAACAGTTTTAAAACCTGCCTCCATGCCCTCTTTCGCAGCACTGCCTTCACGCTTCCCAGCCCCTTAGCTGGCACGAGGCTGTCAATTGTCACTTACTGTGAGACACTGGAAGGTCTGTAACATTTTGGCCACTCAGAATACTTATTTTCATACATAAACTGGTACACAGGTGAGTAGAAGACCTCAGCAGGATGGATCAGAGGCCATTTTCAGTAACTGATAAGAGCATCAGGGGAGAAAGGGTCTCATCCTTGCAACTGCTATCAGTGGGGATGGTAAAAGCCTGGAATCCCCCTGAGTATCTTTGCCATCAAATGCAGGAGCCTGCTGACGATCATGCTGTAGAGCAAAGCACAGCCAAGTGAGGAAGACAAATGTGGAGAGAGTCCAGATGAGTTGGAAGTCTGGATCCAGCCATTCCTGAAACCACTGGGGACTTCCTAGGGGCTGGGCTATGCTAAGAGTCTCTTGTTGAAGGCATCTATCTATTTATCTATTGGTTTAACTTCCATGGAGAAGGATTTCTGTCACTAAAAGCCCACAGTTCTAGACAATACCTTTGGGTGCTCTTCTGACATGTCTATGGTCAATATGGCTTATTTCAAAGTGCTGTGAAGTTGCATTTGAGGAAGAGAGCCTAAGATTATCTCTGTCTAACAACCCAGAGAAGTAAGAGCAGAAGCAGAGTCAGAGGTACAGGCAGGATCGTTACTGCTTTGGCTCTCCATGTGTCATAATTACTGAAGAGCAAATGTTTCAATGAGCGAATCAGATAAATTTACTACCAAATGTTTAAAAATTGATTTGCCACCCTGAACTGCTCAGAAATTTTGCTACTGCTGAGAGATGAACCCAAATGGGAGTGAGCCTATCCCTTCCATTAACTGAAACAATCTTAATAAAAATGCTGTTCCTACAACTTCAATAGGAGCCTTTGTCTTATACGAAATCTGTACAGTATTGTGCTCTATTGTGAGCAGAACCCTATTCAAAGCAACACTGAGGGCAAACTGGAATACAGTTACAAACAGCATTAAAAGTTAATGAAAAATCAGCCTGGTATATGCAGAACGATAAAAAAAAAACAGTTGAAGAGAAAAAGTAATTATGTTATGGCTAGTTATAGTTAAGACTTAGGTAATTATTCTGAATTTGAAATTTAGATCATTTCCCTCCCTCCTTGATGTAATTATCCATTAGACTTACTAATGCACATTTTTCATGTCAAGCCAGCAAGAGCTCCACGGTGAAGAAGAGAGGCTTCAAAAAGAAGGGGAAGAGGCAAATTCGATGCACGTGGAAACAAAAGAGTGTAGGAAAGTATCAGCGTTTATTGCACAATCGATCACTGAGAATGTGCAGGCGTGCCACGGCCATCTTTATTTGGTTATAGAATAGCTTTATTTGGTTATTTGGAAATAGATATGAACCCAATACGTCTCCAGCTTGACTACTCAAGGGAAAAAGTGCAGAAAGAAAGGAGTTGTAAGTGAATCCAAATATCAGCACTTTAGAGCTGAAAGGCAACGTGAACAACTGAGTAACTTCCTTATGTTTGAGGCCAGGAGGCCCAGTGAGGTGGGCCTCAGGCCTCCCACACAGCTACTCGGTGTGAGCTCCCTTGGCAGTCATCAATAACCATTTTCCTCTCTAAAATATGTATCTATAAAGAAATAACATACAGTTTTGGGTAAAGTTCTTTCCTGAGACCTATTTCTCAGAATCCCCAACATGGAAATTCTGCCATGTGTTGGGTATGTCTATTCCAATTACATATCCTGGAATCAGGGAAACAACCACAGGATGGGCTCAGAATGACCCACTCACTGTGACACAGACCTGAGCTAAAAATGTCATGCATCACCTAACCCCCTACTCTGACAATGACAGAGTATTAATTGGTATTAATCCCGGGCCAGTGTCCAGTAATCCCTCCAAAGTCTGATTATTTCCTTTTCCCCAAGGCACAGTCACCTGGTAAAAGTCTGCAGTATTCAGTAGCACTCTAGAGAGTCTTGTGGAATTATGTGAGCTTTTTAAAATAGAAATTACCTTTGTAGAAACAGATAGTCCACAATACCACAAAGACAGAATATCATGTCCTGGGTTTAGTTAAATTCTAACAGAAACACAGCAAAAAAGAAGGGAGAAGTCTGGGGAGGGCTAAGAAGTAATGGCAAGAAATGTCAAAAACAAGGGAAGATTTACTCATTTCCCCAGGACACCCTATTAGTTCTCAGAACTGCTGGTGAGCAGCTTGCTCGGAAGCAGACATAAGCATTGTGGCAATAGAAGACGCCATTTTTATGCACTGACACCAAGAACGTGGTCTGTTAGTTCCTGACAAGATAGCCAGAGTCGGGCAACAAGGCTACTCTTTGCAAGCCACCACCAGCACAGTAAACCTAGGGTCTGTGCGTTTCACACTGGGCCAGGCAGGTGAAATATCATGTCACCTAGTCACAAGCCCTGCTCTCAAAATCCTCTCTCCTCTCTGCAGCCCTTGGCCAGCAACGACTCACAGGAATATTCAGAGAATACAAATGTGGAGCGATGTATGCCTTTATGAAGTTATAGGAGTCTTACAAGGGAGCTTTCTGGAAGGAATGGAAACACAATTGTTTGAAGTCAATAGAATGATTCATGTGGTAGTGCTATTCACTGTACACACAAAAAATAGAACCCAAAGGGTCCCCAAAGTCAGAACTGAATAAATGAATATTTAAGAATTCCAGATGCTAAAAATACACCTGAGATCTCATTTTCTCCTTAATCAGAAATTGCTTCAGGGAAGAAGGCTCTTTGCCTTCTGGAATCCAACATCAGCCAAGTTAACTTGGCATCTTGGCAGACATCAAGGATAACCTGACTCTCGCCAATTGTAAACAGAGACCATGAAATTTAAATGCAAGTGATACAGAGGAGAAAGGCTGCCCTACCTGTTGCTGCAAAGACTAATGCTATTTAAATTTCAATGGGTATTGCCATAGTATAATTTGAACTTGTTCAGATTTTTTTCAAATGCACACCTGCTATTACAAGCTCAATCAAGTATATGTAAAACATTTCAGAAGAAGAAATAGAATTAAAACCTATTAGATTTTCCCATTACTACTAGTTTTCCATTTAATTACATAACCATTTTCTCATCTATTCTAGATTGCTCATAACTCTTTATAGTTCTTCCCAAAACACAGCACCTCACTTTTTGAATATGGGATTTCAGGTTGCAGTTATGTCTTTTTCTTTAGCTCTAGGTTATCGGACATACCTTTGATCCAAAGCAAACTGGGAGTCTCTACCTAATTTTCTGCCAGTGGTTCATTCAGTGAATGGACTTCTGATTTCTGCTGATTATTGAGTTGCTTCTGGGGATGGTTCTAAAATGCAGGCACTGACCCTTAATGTCAATCATAAAATTCAGAGTCCAAAATTCGGAGGCAATTTCATTGTTTACAGTGTATTTCTGGCAGTGTGATCACAAGCAGGCTGACTGCTTTATGGATTTGTCTCTCTCCTGAGCAAACTTAAAAGAAGGCTTAGTAAAACCTACATTGGTTTATTGAGTGTGTGAAAGCTGGCTGCTATTCTTTTCTCCTACTACTAGATATTCTTCGGCTTTGTGTACCTCAAGATTTTTTAAACTGAGAATTTTTCTTAGTGTTACTAAATACTTATTTCTTAGCGAATTATTATGTGATGGGTCACGCAGAATATCTTATGATAAAAATCATTCGTATTTTAAAGTATATTTCATAGTACAAGAAAGGCCAAATTGTGTAAGCCTAACTTATGTGAACTAATAATTCATGACCAATTGGCTATTAAAATAATTTGAAAGCCGTTTCTAGGACCATGCATGCAATACATAAATATTTATGTCTATTGTTATTCACCCACAAACAACTATTAATTGTGATTTACCTACATGGTATGTGATAAGTATTCTGGAATTCTACATTAATCATTGTGATGTTTTCATTAAGAGTACACTTAGGCATTTCCACAGTGCACGGCCAAGGCGTGGACAGCTGGACATTTTGCCTCCGCGTTGCTTCCTCTCTGAATACAACTGAGCCACTTCTGATGTCGGGTTCTGGCCTTCTCAATTTCTGAAAAATTAATGAGGAAAATTCTCTCTCCGTCAAGATTCTTAACTAACTACGTAGCCAGCAGCCACCCACCTAACAGTGAAATGTCATCTGAAAGCAAGGAAAATGGCATCTGTGCAGGATACATTTTGTGCTTTCTCCGAGATGGGGTCCAGACAAATGGGAAGCTTCCAGATATGAGAGCGTTCACTGTCCCTGATGTCAACTCTGCTCCCACATTCTTCTTTATTGGTTTTTAAAAATCACTAACACTGGAGCTAACAATTTTGTACTGTGGGTCACACAGACGGGCTACCCAAGTTGAATGTTCTGGAAAACAAAGAAATTTCAGAAGGGTAAAATTGAGAAAATGAGAGAAGTGAGGGCACAGAGTAAAAGAACAGAAGGTTAATAACCTATAAATTAAATTTTTATATTATAAAAAAGCCCTAACGTTAAACTATACTAAGATTTAACTACCTTATCACTAAAATAATGCATGATAAGGTTTTGCAGAAGCATGTCACCATGACAGAGTACAATCATGTGTTTTTGCTTCCATGAAATCATATGGTGGATTCTCATAGACACTGATGGAAAACGTCATTTTCCTGGGTAGGCAATGAGATGCTGACATATATGCATACATATACTGGTATTTCTTTTCTAAAATCCCTACCTCAACATTTTCACATCGAGTTAGCAAAATCCTACCTACCATGGCCAGAGGAAGCACACGCTAGGCACAGGGGAAGCAACGGTGAAATGGGCTGCTACTGCCACCCTCGTACATCTTATGGCCTAGTGGTTTGAAGGCGGTGAGCTTGATACTGACTAACACCCCAGGTTCACCATCATGAGTGGTTTCATGGGAAAGTACAGGGTGCACATGGGAGGAAAAACTTAACCATCTGAGACATGCGAAATGCTTCCAGAGGCACCTGTAGAGGCCTAGGTGTGACAGACCTGATGGCCACTTCAAGGAAGTGGAAGGAATTTAATACAGCTGGAGAATAAGTGCAACATATGCAGAAATGAGCCTAGAGAGTTAAATAGAGGTCATACCATGAAGAGCCTTGACGGCCAAATTATGAAGTTTGGGTTTGTCCCAAGAGCCATTCTGGGGCCAAGAAGAGCTTTCATCTGGGGGGAGGAACAAGGGAAATGGAGATATCATAAATGGCAACAAGGTCTTTAGATGGGGCAACTGCCTCAATGGTCAAACGGGACACACATTGGAGAACATGATGAGTTCAGCTTTGTACTTACTGAATTCAAGGGATCTGGGGGGCACTCAAGTACAGACGCCTAGGAAGCAGATGGCACTATGGGAACTGTGAGGAATCCGGCTATGGATGGAATTATACCAGAAATGCATGTACAGTGAGGAGGAAAGGGGCCAAGGGTAGGGATCATCAACATCCAAGGGATGGTAAAAGAAAACAAAGTAGTCTGAAGAGGGAACTGAGAATGCAGCCAGAGAAGAGCAGGAAAACTAGAAGAGTCTGTCCACGGACATCAAAGGAAGGTGACATTTGAAGGTCACTGGTATCTAATGCTACAGAGAGCCGAGTGGAAGATGGGGAAGGACTCAGTGGATGTTACGGCAGGCAGATTATAAGGACCAGTGGTTGATGGGGCCAGACTGCAGTAAGTGAAGGGAAGAAGAGGAGAGAGTAATCAAGTGGTGATTATACAAAATTCTTTTTAAAAGTTAAAGGTGACAGGCACCTGGCTGGCTCAGTCAGTTATGCGTCCAACTCTTGATTTCAGCTCATGACCTCATGGTTTGTGAGTTTGAGCCCTGCGACTGCTGGGTGCTGGCAGCATGGAGTCTGCTTGGGATTCTCTCTCCGGTCTCTGCCCCTCCCCCCATCTCAAAAATAAACATTAAAGACAAAAAAAGAAGTTAAAGGTGAGGAAGTAGATTGGGGGAAGTGGGAAGCTGTGGTTGACAGGTGTTATTTTAAACCAGTGAGATTGAACCATGTAGAAATGCAGATACAAGGAAGTGACAGAGAAAGAGACAAAGACCCAAGAGAAGAGAATACATAGAGGATGGGCAAGATCAGCAAAGAAGTACACGTCTTGGGAGACAGAATATGAGTAAGGCAATGAGGAGGAGGAGGGGTGGGAGGATAGAGGAAAAGGAGGAGGAAGTAGAAGCTGAGAGATGAGCCAAAGACGGGGTGGAAGTAGATGAGTCTACTTCTGCTGCTACAACTGTTAGTAGGAAGCTCTGAGAGTTTTCTTTGATGCTATCTTTTTTCTGTGAAGTGGGAGGAGCGGTGCTCTGCAGAGAGACTTCAGGGAGATGGTGTGGTTGGAGGGCTGAGGAGAAAGTAGCATTTTAGAAACTGTCTCTGAGGGGCACCTAGGTGGCTCAGCTGGTTAAGTGTCCAACTTCAGCTCAGGTCATGATCTCACTGGTTGTGAGTTCGAGCCCCGTGTTAGGCTCTGTGCTGACAACTCAGAGCCTGGAGCCTGCTTTGGATTCCGTGTCTCCCTCTCTCTCTGCCTTTCTCCTGCGCTCTCTCTGAAAAATACATAAACATTAAAAATTTTAAAAAAAGAAAAGAAAAGAAAAAGAAACTGTCTCTCTGGAAAACAAGAGAGGAAAAAGCTGAATAGGGAACACAGGATTGTCAGGCAACATTAAGAGCCCAGCCACCCGTTTATCCTGTACCAATCTGTCTCATGTAACTTTCTACCACTGTCTATAGTTGCCAGAGATAAAAACAGACAGTCAGACTGATCTTGAGGAACGACACCACGTTTTGTGGACAGTTGATGAGGCTTCTTCATGAGCTGCACAAAAAGCTCCCACAAGAATATTCCAAATTCATTGCATGACTCCATGAAAAGTACATTTTTCCCCAACACTTTGAGCCTAGAAAATCTGGGGGGACTTGTTAGTGAATACAGCTATTCTATTTGGAATATATAGCTCCATTAATACGATAATCATTAATTAAATGATTTGGGGGTTATACATATATCCCTATATATGTATATGTGGCTGTTTTGTACGAATAGTAGGTCACTCGAAAGTTGTTTAATTCTTCAGAAGAGGTAAAAGAAAATATCTAGAGTTGTGAAGTTCACAAACAGATTTAGAAGGTTATGATGACACCAAAGATTGATACATTGGGAATCCTGCATAAACCATCAGTTGCTCTCTGTCTCTGGAATCTCTCTCCCAATTCTTTCCATTGAAGTTTTAATTGGGACCACCTATGTTTCAGGTACTGTGGTCCTGACCTTCAGTGGGCTTCCAGTTGGGGAAATGAAAGCAAATGTTTACAACCTAGGCTGACTCACTTTGCAAGAGCTGGAGTTAAAAGCTAGAGAAAAGTAAAAGGGAGACAAGTGATTAATACTGTTTGAGTAGCACAAACATATTTACTTTCAATCTCGTATATATAATTCAATATAACTTTTGGTAATCTGTGACTCAGGGAAACAAGAAAGAACACTTAATGAAAACTAAAATTCTTTTTTTTTTAAGTTCCTTTGTTTTGAAAGAGAATGAGTGCATGTGCACAAGCAGGGGTTGGGGTGCAGAAAGAGAGGGAGAGAGAGAGAGAATCCCAAGCACACTCCATGCTGTCAGTGTGGACTACAATGTAGGTCTTGAACCCATAAACTGTGACATCATGACCTGAGCCAAAATCAAAAGTCGGATGCTTAAGCAACCAGGTACCCCTAAGGTTCTTTTATTTAGAAACAATCTATGTTTCCTTTTTACCTTTTGTACCTCTTTAACCTGTGATGAACTGGGTACCATGAAGTTTTCCACCAAACCTCTCTCAGTTGATTGCTTTATTCTTGAAAGCTAAGTTTGAAAAGAAACATAGCATAATTTCCAAAGACAGTGGTTCTACACTGGTGAACTTTCTTTTGAAGTCTGGGACTGTTACAACACTCAAGGTCTTGTCTGTGCAGGCAGATTTTTCAATTGGAAAACAGAAACTATATCCTTGCTCCCAGTGATGCATCTGGTTGCTACACTTCTCAGCTGGGTTTTGGAATGGCTATGTTCAAGACACTTCAGGAAACAAACCAGTGATTGAAAAGCACCCCAGTCCTCTTGGATCTCCAGGAAAAGGCAAGAGGAAAAACTAGAAGGGAAAGGGGAAGAATATTTTGTGGAAAATACTCAGTTATCAGGAGTCATGTTTTAGTGCCAGTGTTGTTATTACTGGTTGTGAAAATTTAAGCCTCTTCGTTGCTCCTTTATAAAAGGAGGAGGCTGGGATTGGGTGATGCTTTGAAAGTTTAAAGAGTTTATTTTTATTAGGAAAATTAGAAATTTTGGACTTGGTGGTATTACATACCAAATCAATATGAGCAGGAGTTAACTTGCTTATCATCATGAATTATTTAGTGAGTGAGGTCTTTACACTTATACTCAAAGTCCACACTAATGACCTAGTAATTATTTTAATCGATTCTCAATGAACTGTTAACTACCCTGTTGGCATACCAATAAGCAAGAAGCATTGTGAGAGCAGGTTCTGTGCACTATATTTGTATCCTTCCATCCACAATTCTGAACGGAAATCCGTGTATCCAAATAAATATTTCTGTATCCGTTTTTTACTAAGATTTATCATTTAACATTTGCGGTATTCTAAAAGTCCTAATTTTGATTTGTGTGAGCAGAAGAGAAGATACGACATGGAATCACAGAATCTTGAAGCTGATATTATTTTGGAGAACATGCAGTGTAAGCTCTTATAGAAAACTCTAAACATGTGAGCAAAGATATTACACAAGAATGCTCTTAGTAGGAAGTTGTGTGACAGCAAAAAATTAGAAACAGCTTTTATGCACACCAACTGGGGAATGGATAAATCAACTGCAACATATTCACATGATGAAATATTATACAGTAGTTGGGTTCATGAATTACAGTTGCAATATATCAATAGAAATAAATCTCAAAAACCTAATGTTGAATGAAGAACCAAGTTGCGCAAGAGTATATACAGATAGACACCTTTTATAGAAGACTAAAAATATGAAAAAAGGAATACACGTGTGTTAAAATTATAGAGACATGTACAGGAATGCCGGGATAAGCATCAACTTTGGGATGGTGGGTAACCGAGGATAGCAAGGAACAAGGTGCGGAAATCAGAGAAGAAAATAAACCAGAATCTGGAGAGATTAATCAACTTGTTTAAAAAACACAAAACAGGCCAGAAGTGAGTAGTGAGAGCTTTGTGCTTTCCACTACAAAATACTACCCCCAAAATGGACAGCTCCTGAGACTGGCTTTGTTTATTTGTTGGTCTCTTCTTCAGACACATGATAGCCCCAGGGAACTTAACATTATAAGGGACCTTAAAAGGTCTTATCTTCTGCAATTCCTCACTCAATTTTTTACTTTACTTACAACATGTCTGCTAAATGATGATCCCGCTTTTGTTAAAAACAAACCACAGCCAAAAGGAAAAATAAGCCTCTCCAAGTAACACCTTCCTAACCTCAAGGAAGACATTTCAGGACATCACTGGAGAAAATCCCCGCTAAACCAAACAGCGTAACTTCTGAAAAGTCCAGAGTTAACTACCAGCCCCATTTGCCTTCTAAGTGTGGTTGAGCTTAGCTTTCGGTGCGGGTTGACTCATTAGGCAAGGACTTGCTGGCATCCTAAGCATGTACTAAGGGCCAGGCACAATGCCGGATGCTAGAGCACAGAGTGAACAAGGCAGCTCTTGCGATCCATGGTATAAATGAATCAAAAAGTGTGAAGGAGGATTGTTTTGCACTATCCGCCCCTTTGCCCTTCCCCGAGAGGTGAGTAAAGCTAATGGGGTCCTTCATGAGGCTCCTTGAAGCTCCAGTAATCCTGCTTTGAGAAAGATGGCTACATACTGAGGGTGGGAAAGAAGATGAATATACAAAAGCCAGACTGCATTTGTTAGAACTGTTTGAGCTACAGGTGACAGAAACTCCACTGGGACCTCTAGGGATTCGAGGATGTCACTTTGGTATATTATTTTGAATTAAACTTACTTAATAAACAGCTGGTGCTACAGAATTGTCGAATCACTACGTTGTACACCTGGGGCTAATACGACATTGCATATCAGCTATACTTCAATTAAAAAAAAAAAAAAAGACACAAACAGGTAGTTCAAGAAGGACCCTCCTTTGTTTCCCTGAAAGCCGGAAATAAATCTCCCGCGTGAAAGGTACCCTTCCTGTACCAGGAGGGTGGATGGCATCCTTACCACCAGAGACAGAGAATTTCATGCTGAAAAGACTGTACAAACCTTGTTACATCTTTAACAATTTACTACCTCTGCGTCTTGTCCCTTCTTCACAAATTTATTGTTTGTCTAAAAGTTATAAAAGCTGCCTTCTTTGGTCATTTCTTTGAGTCTCATATTTTTATGGGGCTCCAACACATATGAAATTCAATTTTTTGTCTCCTGTTAATCTTATGTCAATTTAATTATTAGGCCAGCCAAAGAACCGAGAAAGGAAGAAGGGAAAAGTTTTCTGCCCTTACAGACCACCAGAAACAGGAAGCAGCAGTGTTGAATCTTGAGAGAAGAAGGTCCAGGAACCCAAACACTTGCTGAACTTGTCCATGACTCTGCTCTTCTCCTCCTGACTGCTTTTCTTCTCTCCCTCCCTGGCCAAGTAACTTCAGCTCCTCTGGCTCATGTGGTAGGAAACAGCCACATACACTTCTGAGTTTTGTGCCACATGGTTAGGCACTTGAGCCCATTTTCCTGGTATTGGAAACCAAAATCCCAAGAAAGGGAATCAATGGCCAAGTCTGCACTGGCCACCGATTCCTTGGACTGGCGATTCGCTGCTACCACAATGTGTGGTGTACTATGAAAGATGGGCCTAGCGTTGGCCAACAGACCAAACGAAGCCTTCCATTGTAATATGGCAGTTTCTGCTACAATTTGGATAGTGTAGCAGAGGAAAAGGAGCACCCAAAAGAAATGGAGGCAGGGGCCGCACCCCAAAGAAGGATGAGTGCTGAGATAAAGCAATAGCTAAAGCAATAGCATTATTGTTCATGTGTGCTTAAAACGTACTTGGAAACAAATGTATTCAATGAATTACTAGAGTTTTAAAAATCTATGTTGAATGGACTGATACTGTAGCAAAGCTTGGCCACTGAACGTTCTTCAATTTCAGAAAATTTTAAGCAACTTTGACATCCATGTCTCCTTCATTTCTAGCAGTGTGGCTTCTGGAGTATAAGACAAAAGCAGGTGACAGCCCCCAGGAATACAGAAGACTCAGAGGTTGGGGCAGAAAGGCCAGACAAAGTCCACTGGGAGAAGGAAGTTAGAGGTGGCCAGGTGAATAAGAATAAACACTGAATTTAGAGGGCACTGGGGTACACAGTGAAGTGAGGACTGGAGTCGGGACCTGGAAGTTGGGGGTACGGGGTGAAGGAGGGGGTGGAGATACACTGGTGACCAATATATAGGTTCCCTGCCCTTGGGAAGCTTAAATTATATTGGGAGAGGTAGACCATATATAAATAGACATAAAGAATGATTACAGATCATAAGTGCCATGAAGTAAAATTTTAGGAAATAATAAAACAGATGCTAGGAGAGAAACCATCAGAAAAGATGTACTTTACACAGGATGTTGAGGGAAGGTGATATTTAAACTGTACCCTGAATGATAAGGAAAGCCAGCAATGGAAACGACCAAGAAAAATGCATTTCAGGAACAGAGAACAGCTAACTCAAAGGTCCTGAGGTGGACAAAAATCACATGAAAGACAGGATACACTGGCATCCAGAGGTGAGCAGAGACAGCATGTGCTCATTTGATTAAAAAAAATGGCTGCCAGGCTCATCAAACTTGGAGGAAGTAACTCAAATGAGTGATTTTTTTTAAAGGAAAGCAATTTTTATTTTCCTGAGTATGGGAACAATTGTAAGCATAAAGTCCTTCCATGTTGTAAGTGGCTTTGCTCCAGCTCTGGTATACAAAAATCCCCTGGGAGAAAATAGAATTTCAATAAAGCAACATCACAATCAGGACCAACAGCTTGATTTTGGAGGGAAAGAATATACTTTCTCATCAGAGAGGCTCAAGAGAAAAGATTTATGTCAATCCAGTCTAGTTGCAAAACTTTATATGCCACAAAATATACTTAGTTTGAAAAAAAAGCAAGATGAAATCTCCTTAGAAATACCAAAGCATGAGGCCGGTTTGCTTATGAGGTCCTGAAGCAATTGTTTGAGGAAAAAGCAGTAAGGTGGCTTTACTTTGCCCGAAATCAGAAGCTTGCAGCCACTATGTTTCACTTTCATACACACCTATGAGGGTTAAAATATAACCTAGGCCTAATGATGTTTATTGTGAATTAGCAGAAGAAAATATTAAAAGTACCTCTTTGTTTTGGCTATGCTGCCTTTGATAACAGCATGTAAGATTTGAATAGAATGCTGACCTGCAGGAAGTTGACATCACTGACCAAAAAGAACATACTTTTCAGGCTAAGTATGTTGTGTATCAGTCCTACAGAGCCTGGGTTGGTGAGAGTGGGTTTTGAGAAGGTGGGATTACGGCTATATCATTCTTTCTTTTCTATGCCAGCTATGGTAATTCATACGTTAACTATGAGAATTCTTAGCTTAGGTGCTAATGTTGAACCCTAAACTAAATTCAGTATCGCTATTCCATGAAAATCAGAAAGAAGGAATCAGGAAACAGTGTCTACTTAAAAGTAGGAAAGAAAAGTCAAAGAAGTTTCTGTTTAAGGAAAACATGTAAAAATACTATCAATAAATAGCCAACAAATTATTGGTCTTACCAAAGTCACCTTGAGAAAGAAAAGCAAGGATGCCTGGGTGGCTCAGTCGGTTAAGTGTCTGACTCTTGGTTTTGGCTCAGGTCATGGTCTCACAGTTCCTGGGTTCGAACTACACATTGGGCTCTGCATTGATAGTGCAGAGCCTGCTTGGGATTCTCTCTCTCTCTCTCTCTCTCTCTCTCTCTGCCCCTCCCCCACTTGCACTGTCTCTTTTTCTCTCAAAATAAACAAATAAACTTTTGGAAAAAAGAAAAGAAAAGAAAAAAGAAAAGAAAAGAAAAGCTGAAGGCATCATGCTCCCTGATTTCAAACTATATTACAAAGCTAAAGTAATTTAAAAAGTGTAGTATAGGCATAAAAACAGATGGACACATTGGTCAATCGAACAGAATATAGAGCCCAGTAATAAACCCACACTTACATGGTCAATTAATTTACAACAAAGGGGGCAAGAATTTGCAGCTATTTGTAAAAGAATGAAATTGGACCACTACCTTACACCAAACACAAAGATCAAGTCAAAAGGGATTAAAGACCTAACTAAATATGAGACCTGATCCCATAAAACTACAAGGAAACATAGGGTGGTGAGCTCCTTGTCATAAGTCTTGGATGATTTCCTATATCTAACACCAAAAGCAAAAGTAACAAAGAGAAATAGACAAGTGGGACTACAAACTTAAAAGCTTCTGTACAGTGAAGGAAACTATCAACCACATGAAAAGGCAACCTACTGAAAAGGAGAAAATATTTTCAAATCATATACATATCTGATAAAAGACTAACATCCAAAATAGACAAAGAACCCAAACAACTCAATAACAAAAAGCAAACAATCCGATTAAAAAATGGGAAGATCTGAATAGACATTTTTCCAAAGAATATATACAGGTGGCTTGCAGACACATGAAAAGATACTCAACATCACTCATCATCAGGGAAATACAATCAAAACCACAGTGAGATATCATCTCATACTTGTTGGAATGGCTATTATCAAAAAATCTAGAAATAACAAGAGTTGGCAAGCATAGGGAGGAAAGGGAACCCTTGTTCACTACTGGTGGGAATATAAATTGGTGCAGCCACTATAGAAAACAGTATGGAGGTTCCTCAAAAAATAAAAAACAGAACTACCATATGATCCAGCAATTCTACTTCTGAGTGTTTATCCAAAGAGAAAGAAAACACTGTTCAAAAAGATACATGTATCCCCATGTCCACTGCAGCATTATTTACAATAGGCAAGATATGGAAATAACCTAAGCGTCCATTGATGAATGAATAAACAATATTACTCAACAGTAAAAAAGAATGAAATCTTGCCATTTGCAATATGGACGGACTTTGAAGACACTAAGCAAATGAAATAAGTCAGACAGAGACAGGCTAATACTGCATGATCTCTCTTACATGTGGAATCTAACAAACAAACCAACCCCGAAGCTCACAGATACAGAGAATAGATTGGTAGTTGCCACAGGTAGGGCGGGGGGGGGGGGGGGGGAGAGAAAAGAGTGAACTGTCTTTGTTTTTTGTTTTCCTGTTTAAATAAATTGATTTATTTAAAAAAAAAGTAATGGTCCTGAATAAAAATGCTCAGAAATTGTTTAGGTAGGTATTTACAGTGTCGGATAAATCCAGGGAACATTTTTAGTTTGGCATAGATGAAACTAAATTTGATTCTGGAAAAATCTCAAGAAAAGAAATAACATAAGCTATTTGGGGGAATCTGTTTGATTTTTCACTATTTTGCATATTTAAATTATGTGTGTTTTACTTTACCACTTTATAGGGGATTTTATTAGAAATGTGTATTTCTTTTTTCTTTAATGCTTATTTATTTTTAGAAAGAGAGACATAGTGTGAGCAGGGGAGGGGCAGAGCAAGAGGGAGACAGAATCCAAAGCAGGCTCCAGGCTCTGAACTGTCAGCACAGAGCCCGAAGTGGGGCTCGAACTCACGTACATGGAGAGATCATGACCTGGGCTGAAGTCAGATGCTTAACTGACTGGGCCACCCAGGTGGCCCAGAGATGTATATTCCTAACACAGGTTTCATATAACTATACAATACATCATATTTTAAAAGGCATAAGAAGTGTTAATGATTCAGAGGAGAGGGACCCGGATCATCTTTTATGAAATGGTTAAAAAAGTTGGGGCTTCCTTTGCTGTGAAAATGATCTGGCCATGCGATGGAAGAAGAGTGAGCCTCATCCAGTGCCAGGGATACCGCTAGGATGAGTAAGCCTAAGTTAAGGATGCAAGTTCTGGCTTAACATATGGAACTTTCTAAGGAGGTGGCTATAAAGTTGAGTGGATGCCTTGAAGAGTAGTGGATTCTTTGTCCCCAGAAGTGTTCAAACGCAATCCATGCAGTCATTTGGCTGGATGTTGAAAAGCCAAAAGAAGTGTTATGTATCCACCCAGATGACTCTACTATTGAACGCCTACCACACAAGTTCCATGCCGTGGAACGGGGACACCGAGGTGAGTGAGACAGGCAGGGTCTCTGTTTTCACTGAGCTTGTAAAATGAACAAGTGAACAAATAATAAGATGAGGCAACTGCTGATTATGATCATTTCTCTGGTGGAAATCAAGAAGATGGGGGTCTGACTGATTAGCTCTGGGGCTGTTTGGCTGATTGGCTGCTTTGATAAAGCAGGTGACATGTGAACTAAGCCAGGACGGGTGAGAGCTGGAGAAGAGCATCCCAGCTTCTTTCATGGTGAGAGCGCTGAGTCAGCAAGGGGTTTGGTTTTCTGGAAGATGACTTCCTGGTGGAGCCCAGAAGTGCCTTGAGGGAAGGGAGGGTGAGCCAGTGGAGGCAGACAGAGGTTACACCGCACACAGCATTGTGGGTCCCAGGGAGAAGACTTTGTGGAAAAGAATGAGATATAACTAAAATATTTTAAACAGGAGAGTGATGTAACCAATTTATAGTGTTTAAACAATAAATTCTTTTCTAAAGCTGAGATTCTGACTCTGATATGACAGGGTCCTAACTAGGTCTTATTGCACATACATATAAAACAATTATGTACCACACCTTTTGGTATTTGTTCTATTTAGCACTAACATCGTACCTAGAGGAGGAGGGCATCAAATTGTAAATTTCAGCAGTAGCTGGGGAAAAAACGATCCATTCTTGTGATTTATCCTGAACTGGCCCTCATCAACACATCTTTTCTGTAGATATATCCATTCTGCATTCTGCTCTGCTCTGGTCCTCTATGCCTGCTAATCCTATCCCACCCCCCCATCACTTCCATCAGATCAGCAATTCCATCACTGACAATTGATTGGGCTCTTTCTTCTGGTCCCAACTCATTATTGTGCCTCATAGTGGAGGGCCTGTCTCTCTCCTGTCACAATGGACTGTCCTTGTGTGCCAGCACCTTGGCCTGAACTCAAGACCATTTTCTCCCTTACAGTCTGTGACACTATAGTCTCCTTGAGAACAGGGATTATAGCTGGTTCCCTACTATATCTCAGTATTCACCAGTTTGGCACGGTCAATTGTTAAATCTTACAAAAACGCTATTGCATGAATGGATACCCTGACCTTGGAGGCACCCTGCGTAGACCAGAGATCCTCCTGGACACTGACTCTCCTCTCTGCATTCAACCTGATCATCCTTCCAATTCCTCTGCTGTGAAACATGCCGGCTTTGTGCCAGTGAGACTCTCCTAACTATTTTAACTGGAGTTGGAATTGAGCTTTTTTTTTTTTTTTCCTTAATCAGGCAAGGCACAAGCTTAAGATTGTTTTACTGAATTGCGGCTGAGTCTTAATCGTGATAACTCTGAAAAAGCTGGTCTGCAGGTGCTCTGTATCATTTCCAGAATAATAACAACAGTTCACATTCATCGTTCACTACTACTTGCCAGGCACCATACTAAGTCTCCTTTAATCCTCCCTGCCGCCCTACATGGAAAATATTATTATCCCCATTTCACAGATGAGGAGATTGTGTCATAGAGTTATTTGCCCAGGGTCACACAGCTAACAAGTAGATCTGAGATTTTCAATATTCTTCTAAATATGAAATTTGTACTCTTAACAACCAGGGAAGAAATTATAAAATAAAATTCATAATAGCACATCCATATTAGCATAAAGAAATGCATAACTTAATTGGTGTGCTATTGAAAAATGGGTGTTATTACAGAACTCTCTGTTGTATAATTGGATAGATTCACTTTCTTTGTCACACATTTTCCTCTTCACTTCCAAAGAAATTTTGTCTATTCATAACCTTTACTAGCATATCAGAGCATATTTAAGATTTTTTGTAATTTTAAAGCATTTTATTTTAACAGAAGAACCCAGGAAACCTAGGAAAGCTTAGAAAATCTCCCATATCTTATTATATTTTAAAGGACTCAAATAAGAAGCATGAAAAAAACCCAAGAGTTTTCATACACAACTGAAATGGATACAAGATCAAAACCATTCAGAGTTTTAAAATCTGCTCTACCTATAGAAGGTTTCAGCAACCAAAATAAACTCATCTTCCACAGTCCTTTGAGTGACAGCTCTAAAATGTCCAAAACACAAAATTCTCATTTTTAACTTGACATCAAAGCACACGTTCAGATATTTTTCTGATTTAAGAAGAAACTGCTTCTAAAAATGCCTGATGCTCCTGATGTTATTTAAAACATGTATAAAATACACAGATACCGGTCTATCTGGAAAACTACAGAATTACCACCCAGGGCACTAGCCTGGTTAAAGGCAAAACTCCAGATGGAAGTTGTTTCTTATTGAAAAAGAAGAAAACTTTTCTTCAGTAAGATAGTTATCTAAAAAATCATGGTTCGAGCATTTATACTCCCTGTCCTGAGTAGATTGTGGAATATTACACAATGCATTTAAGACATACAGAGAATCAGGGAAAGTACTAGCAAATTACAAATAACATTTAAGAGAATAAATGTTATTTATTATTATTTATTATAGTATAAGCCCATCTTAACTAGGCAAAATAATTTCCCAGCTTGGAGAAATTATAAATTCAACTAAGAATCGACCTTGTGAATAGCTTGGTTTATAAGTCATGGATTTAAAAACAACTGGACTGATAGGATATTATTTATTACGTGTTTATCTTATCCACCTTTTTGGTTAGGAGGTTCTTTTAGGGAACATAAGAAGCAGGAAAGTCTCAACATGGATCTTACTTTGGAAACTCTTAGCCTTTGCACCTTTGGGCAAGCCACTTAGTTTCTGGGTCTCAGTTACCCTGTCTGTACACTAGGGGGTAACAATACTCACGTTTCCACCACCCCACACAGATGCAATGTGTTGGGGAAGGGCATAGACTTTGGAGAGGCACAAATGCCTCTATGCCTAGATCTGCACATGTGAGGTCTGGGATAAGTTCCTTATCTACCCGAGCCTCAGTTTCCTCACTTATAAACTTACAATATCACACCTAGGAAGATTCCATTAGGATTAGAGAAGATACATGTAATCACTTGGCACTTAATAAGCTTTCAGTAAATGGTGGCTATTGATGCCTATGGCCCATTTTGTAAACTTCAGTATATTTGTAAGGTATTATTATATGACCGGTTTCTTCAGAAATCACGTAGTTTCTAACTATAACATTTCTCCCATGGTTTATATATATGAATACATTTTCTTATATGGATTGGAGCCTTGTTGCAATACTTTCCTCATGAAATTTGTTATGAGACTATGAAATTAGATCATAAAAATATGAAAAATAAGATCTCTGACTCTTACTCCTTTGCTGTGTTCTAATGTGTAGTCTGCAATGAGTTTTCAGTCTATTTATTCATCTTTTTATCATTCATTCAACAAACACCTACCAAGGGCTTAGAAAATCTATACTGCAGGAGAAAATAGCCTCTATATTTTATCAAGATGGTTTCATGAAATATTATAAGTTATGATAAATTATTATAGTAATATCAAAAGCTTAGAAAATATTACAGTTCATGTAACTTATAATGGAAATTAAGTATAAGTTTTGACAGGGGCACCTGGGCGGCTTAGTCAGTTAAGCATCCAACTTTGACTCAGGTTATGATCTCACAGTTCATGTGTTCGAGCTCAGCATTGGGCTCTGTGTTGACAGCTCACAGCCTGGAGCCTGCTTCGGATTCTGTATCTCCTCTCTCTGCCCCTCCCCTGTTCACGTTCTGTCTCTCACTCAAAAATAAATAAGCATTAAAAAAAAAAGAAGAAGAAGTTTTGACAATGTTACATATTCTCTAGAAAATAATTACATGCAAATTCTTTTCACAAGAGTTACTATATAAATTAATTCAAAATGTATAAGACAATAATCCAAGGAAGGGGATTTAGAAATGGAAACAACTTTAAAAAGTATCATGTTTGTGACTCAGTATTGAATTCTCTTTCAGAGTAGATTCTTAAGGGCTTTATATCTAGAATGATTTAAAAATAGGCCACAATTAGACACAATTAAGAAATTGTTCTGCTTTTACTTTATTTTCCATAACAATCATAAGCCATGTCTATTTATACTTACGGAAGACAACTGAATTTTATAATATATATATGTATATATTTCTGTAATGTTCTAAGTCAATCATCATAAACATAATTCATTTTAACAGTGATTGAGGTGTTCCCAATGTGTGGCAATGGCAAACTGGATGATGAAAGTACCAGTTTGGCAGGGATTGGCAAACTACTACTTGTGGACCAAATCCAGCCTAATCCCTGTTTTTGTAAATAAAGTTTTATTGGAACACAGCCTGGTCCATTTGTGTTCATGTAACGTAGGGTTGCTCATGTGACATACTGGCATGGTTGAGTAGTTTTGAAAGAAATGGCAGGGTCTACAAAGCCTAAAATATTTTCTATGCAATCTTTTACAGAGAGGGTTTGTAAACTCCTGCCTTATAGTAAAGATATTAAAGAATTTATGTGCCATTTTGAGTACTGACACAAAAAATAAGAAGGAATTTTAGAAGAGTTATTTACCTGTATATTTAGCTCATTGCGTTTGTGCCCAATGCTTAGCGGACACACCAAAGGTAGGACCCATGCTACACACTTAAAAATTTTTTTATTAAGTTTATTTATTTTGAAAGAGAGACAGAGAGAGCAAACGGGGGAGGGGCAGAGAGAGAGGGAGAAAGAGAATCCCAAGCAGGCTCCATACCGTCAGTGCAGAGCCCGACGCAGGGCTTGAACCCACGAACCAGTGAGATCACGACCTGAGCCAAAATCAAGAGTCAGATGCTTAACCGACTGAGCTACCCAGGCACCCCTACACATTTGAGCAGGCAAATTTTTCACAAGCAGTCCTTACTGGGCTAAAAGGCCATGCTGCTCCCTACTGAGGTAACAAAAACTCCAAGTGTTATCCCAAGCCCCGGAGCAAATGCCCACCAGAATTGCATAATTATCCTTTCTTTTAGGAGCTGGGGATTTTAATTTGTGTCTAATTTTTGCTGTTGCTGGAAATAAGGTGACCTTCTATATAGTTCTGTAGACATCACAGCTTATTTAATTGAAAATGGCCATTATAATTAAAATAGGGGAAAAGGGTTGATGTGTTACCTGTATGTTGCTCTTCAATCCAGACTTGCAAATACATGAACAGGAGTAGCCCCGCTACCCCAAATATCAGCACCGAGAGGAAGACTTGTTTGGGGTTCATGACCATTTCAGATGGCTGCATTTCTCCTCATTTCTGAAGACCACATGATTTGTTTTTCGATAGAGTTTTGATCCTTTCTTGTTCTATTAGGTGCTCATTCCATGAAGTAACCTAGAATTATTAAAAATCCACATTGTACCTTACTGATGACATATCTTCCCAAACACAGCATAAGTATGCAGCATGTCAGTGACGGTGAGGGCTCACGTGAACCATAACACTCAGAAGACAGAAGAGATAGTAGGAGCGTGTCCCTAAAAATGGCAATTTTCTATAATAAAGCTTTATTGTAGCTAAAGAATCTAAGGAATTCACCGTATCCTACAGTTAATAAGTAACACTTTCACATTTAATTAGGGGCAGTATAGACAGGCTTAAGCCACCCTCTATTGTAGAGTAAAGCAGGTTCCAGTGACCTTAAGATGACTGTGAGGGGAAAGAAGACCTATCAGGATAGACTGTTGAAGGAGTTTTGAAAAACACGTTCATAGAAAAAAAGGGGAAAAATCACTTCATGTCTGAAAAATACATAAAGTTCAAAAATGGAGGGTTCAATCTATCATTTCCCTTTCATGTAAAAGTAATAGATTTCTCCAACTGAAAGGGTACATTAAAAATCCCTCAAACGCCTAAAAGGATAAATATTAAAAGGTCAAAGTTAAAAGGCTTCTCGCACAATAACACGGAGTACAGATGTGTACCTCAGATTACAGAAATCCACCTCCACAATGAAAAGTTACTTTATTTACAGAAATGTTGAAATGACTTTGTTTTACAACAATCTCATTTAGTGTAATCTTAACATTTTACTTTTTGTAAGTTGCATCCACGTTTGAGAATCTAACGAAAATGCAGACTCTCCTTTTGGACAAATACAAACACACATACGCTCTTGCATCAATATCGGGATGCTTAGGTACTCTCACCGAAAGTCAAGGTAAGAAGGTCTGCTGCCCATGAACTGCCACGCAAATATGCAGCAGCCTGCCTGGTGAGTTCCACAGTCCAGCTAATGAGCTCAAGGTCACGGCTTTGTATCTAGCACTGGCCAAAGACCATGGCCCTTTTCCTTGGCTACAGACCACACCCCCTCTTTGGATGAGCTGAATGTTTCTTTATTGTGAGGACATCACACACACTGCTGTGTCTAAAAGTTCTCTCTCTTTTTTCTCCAAGTATGCCTCAAAAACTCCTGGGAGAATATCGATTTGGCCTTTTCGAAGAGGTGTTTGGTGAGATGCAAGGTAAAAGTTAAAAGCCTGCTGTGGAAAATTGTTGGCTGGTTAAAAGATAATATTGAGCTGTTCTTGGCAAAACCAGTTTTCACATAAATGGTGGGCTTCAAAGGTAACCTATGAGATCTGTATTATAAGGAAATGTGGTAGAGTGCTCCCCTGATTAGAAAAAAGAAATCCAACAAATAGTTAAAAATGTTTATGCAGAACAACAACAAAAAGTTGTTTTATAAATACATTTTCTCTTTATATTTTATTTTATTTTAACGTTTATTTATTTTAGAGACAGAGAGAGACAGAGCATGAACTGGGGAGGGTCAGAGAGAGAGAGGGAGACACAGAATCGGAAACAGGCTCCAGGCTCTGAGCTGTCAGCACAGAGCCCGACGCGGGGCTCTAACTCATGAATCGTGAGATCATGACCTGAGCCGAAGTCGGACACTTAACCGACTGAGCCACCCAGGCGCCCCTCTTTATATTTTAATTATTACCCAGAAGGGGCCAGAGTAAGAGCGCTGGTTGCCAGCATTACCTGAGGAGCTTTCTAGAATCCACTGGTCTTGAATCCCCTGAGGAAGGGGCAACTACTAATATTTTCATGAGGGCTCTTGAGTATTTCAAGCACTTTCTTGATTTTGATAGTAGGGTAAGCTTTTAAATACGTAGAACTGAGAGTATCATCATACAGCTATATATGACGGGTGGTACCTCGCTCTTATATAGGTTCTAAACTAAAATCTTACGGGCTTTCCAAACATGCAACAAAGAACAGTTCCCGAGGGAGATTTGCAATTTGAGGTGTTCCAAGACTGAATCCCTCAAGGAAAGCAACCAAGAGAAGCCAGCTTTCTCTTGTCTTGATGCTGCAGTTAAACAATGAACACACATAATTCCTGGGTGCATGAGAAGAGTCGGGTAGGAGGAAACCAGTTAAACAAAATCTAGTACTAACCGAGAAATAGCTGTTTACAAGAAGAAAGAGACTTTTACAATCTGTCTACATAATTAAAACTTATCTCAGAAGAAAGAGGATAGACGAAAACGCATAAATCAGAACAGAGCCACGAACCTGTGGGAATAGTAGATGAGAAAGCCAAAAGAAGTAGTCCTTGAGGGTTTGCAGAGGAAAATTATTACCTACGATGCTGGAAAGAGATGAAGAATTTGCCCTTCCTTTCTTCGGGAGATGTTGCTCTACGCTGACATACCCTCCTGGGTAAGAAGTCAGGAGAAAACCCATAATTGCTATTATGGCAGATGTGAGTAGGATTGAGTGATTAAAGCCACAAGGCAGAAAGGCAATCTGGTGTAAAACGAAGAGATACGTTTGATTTTCTCCCATCTCAGTCCATTAACCCAACGTTGGCATTAGGAAATGGCTCTCATTAAACAAAGGTGAGGCGGGAGGAGCAGCAGTATTGCTTTAAGCAAACCTGAAGGTCAGTTGTGATGGGAAAACACACCTATTTGGAGATCATACATCTACCTCTATGCCTGCAGGAAAAGTGCAGACTACTGGAGATTGAAATTACTTGGAATAATGCTATTTTATGTACAAGCGTTATACAACATTTCCACGGTCAAAGGCTTCCTGTATTTCATACAACTCCTTCCTCTCCCCAGTCATATAAACACAGTACCTTGAACCTAACAGGTACCCAACAGTGTGTACTCAACAGTGTGTGTTGCACTGAACTCAATGTGGAGCTCCAGTAACAAAATACAGGTAAATTAACTAATTTTCTAGTTGTACTTGGGAAATTCTTAGTCTAAGTTGTACTAGAATCCTGAAAGAGGAATTATATGACTTTGTTAAAAATTTTTTTCTATTTTTATTTGCAAATCCTATTGATTTACCCCAAATGAATATAAAAGATACACACAAATAATTGTTTCACTGCATTACCTCTTTTCCAACCCTTTAAAAGATTTTTAAGATGTTCAACATCAGTAATCATCAGGGAAATGCAAATCAAAACCACAGTGGGATATCTCCTCAAGCCTGTTAGAATGGCCACGATGAAAAAGACAGATAACCAGTGCTCACATGGACGTGGAGAAAAGGGATCACTTGTCTACTGGTGGTGGGATTGTAAACTGGTGCAGCCGCTTATGGAAAACTGCGTGGAGGGTCCTCAAAAAATTAAAAACAGAACTACCATATGATCCCACAATTCGACTTCTGGGTATTTATCTGGAGGAAATGAAAACACAATGTCGAGAGATATCTGCACCCCCACGTTCACAGCAGCCATATTTACAATAGCCAAGACACGGAAATAACCTACGCGTCCATCGATGGATGAATGGATAAAGAATATTACTCAGTATAGTCTTATCATTCTTAAGGTGCCGAGCATCTTAAACTTACACAGAGCTGTATGTCAGGTATATCTCAGTAAAATGGGAAAAATTAATTTAAATAACCCTGGTTACCAACAGAAGCATTTTGGGACTTGAGTATACTAATACTAGATGGAGGCAATTTATTTAAAAGGAAATTATAAGTTGTCCAGTTGAGCAGAAGTGCATGATTTTAAGGAGGGAGTCATGAAATTTAGAAAGGCTGGTTTGGAACAATGATGCAATTTGGTGTAGAAGAGCTGAGTCAGGAGATTGTCTGTCCTCAACCTCCACCTTTGCACGATGTCAGCAGTCCTTGCCATTCTCTCTCTCTTTCCCATTCTCTGAGCAAATAAGAGACCATTGGGGATGACCTTTCTCAATTTACCACCTGCCCTAACAAAGTTTACTGTCATCTGTCCCCACCCACACTTCTTTGCCTGGATCTCCCCCTGGGCTCCCATGAAATTCAACTCCATTAATACCACCCCAGCCTGGGTCTTTTCCTGAACCTCTTCCCTCAGTGACTTCCTCTGTAACCCCTCCCACAACTGCCCTATTGCTGTCATTCCCTGATGAGCCTGAACACTGAGCCCTCTGGATTGCTTCAGGTGCCTATCTCCCAGCCATCTCTCCACCCACAGGTGCCCAGGAAGCAGAAGATGTGACGAGGCTCTCAAGTTGTGTAGGGACTGAAACTTTATAATTGCTTGGGTTTTTACTTTGTTTTGTGTTGTTTTTTTCCTATTCTAGTTCCCTCCTCTATGAATTTCCTGTTTGTACCTCTTCCCCATTTTTCTTATTGATGTGTAGTTCCTTATGTGTTTGGATGACAGGTCTTTGTCAGTTACAGACATTACAAAAATCTTCCTGTCTGTGACTTATTGTTCCTTCTATCCTCCCCCGCTCCTTTCCTTTGCTGGTGGTGTGGTTGTTTTATTAAGCAAAAGTTTTAAATCAAATTTTGTCATTCTTTCCTTCTTGATATACCAGTTAGAGTCTTGAAAGAAAGGATATACTGAAGCTCATGAAATTGTGGGGAGGTTAGTCATGGGATAATTCCTGAAGACTAATCAGGGTTTTGGGAAACCAGCAAAGGATAGAGTAGTTCCTAAGGGTGAGTAACAGCAACCACTCCTAGAAGTGAAGAAAGAAAGTAGAGAACTATTTTTGGACCCTGGAGCAGGGCTGGAAGGAGAGAGATGGCTGATAAGAGCTGTCACGTATTGCACAGGGACACAGACAACATGCTATAGGGGGTTTTAAGGGAACCAGAAGAATTACTAACCCATCCTCAATTTCTTCCTGCCCTTACCTTGTCAGTGACTCTCATCTGGCAGACCCAACTGAAAGCCTGAGGAGATCCTGCTATTTAGGACAACATGGAGGAAACCTGAGGGCATTATGCTAAGTGAAATAAGCCAGACAGAGAAGGACAAATACTGCATGACTTCATTCATAATGGAACCTAAACAAGCCCCCCCAAACCCAAAAAGGGAGACTTGTTATGTACCACATTATGGGGAGCTTTGCAATCACAAAGCATGGTAGAAATGGGAGACACCAAGTTTGTGTTCTCTATGAATTTTCCCAGATAGTATTTCTTATCTTCAAATATTAAAATTATTCTTCTATATTTCCTTTCAAAAGTTTTAAAGTTCTGCTTTGCATTGAATACTTGAATCCACCTGGAATTTATTTTGTGTATGTTGTAAGGTATCCATTCTATATCAACAACATTTGTCCAACTCCATTAATTGAGTAGGTTATCATTTCACTACTGATTTAAAAAAAAAAAATTACTGTTTATTTGTGAGAAAGAGACAGAGGCAGAGAGTGTGAGCGGGGGAGCGGCAGAGAGAGAGGAAGACACAGAATCCAAAACAGGCTCCAGGCTCTGAGCTGTCAGCACAGAGCCCCACGCAGGGCTTGAACTTACAAACCCGCAAGATCATAACCTGAGCCCAAGTTGGATGCTTAACCCACTGAGCCACCCAGGTGCCCCGCACTACTGATTTTTAATGCTGATTTTGTTACATTTCAAATTTTTATATGTGTCTGTTACTGCTTCTAGACACTATTCTGTTCTATTGGCCCAATATCATACTTTTGTGCAAACATCTGGGCCTATCTTAGAGGGATGGAAAATGAATATGATTATTGATTTAATTCTGTTAATGGTTATTTGCTTACTCATTCCTCATTCTACCTTTTTTAGTCAGCATTAGGAAATTATATTGCCTCCACAATTATCATGTCCTTTTGGTTTCCAAGTATATCAGTATAAAGCTGTTCATGAGATTTTCTTATTATTTTACAGATCTTTCATAGCTCTAGGTATAGCCGCCTTTCCATTCTTAATGTTATGTATTTATGCCCTTTTGCTTTGATCATTCTTGCTAGAGATTTGTCTGTTTTATTTAAAAGTATATTGTAATTCCTCTCTTCCCCCTCTTTTTTTGTTCTTGTTCTCTATTTCACTGATTTCTTCTCCTATCTTTCTTTATTCTATCTCTTTTCCTTAGGGATATCTGGGTTTTTTTTTTCAGTCTTTTAGTTGAAAATCAGTTCATGTATTTTAGATCTTCTGTTTCATAAAATACATTTATATAAGGCCACAAATTTCCTCTACAACTACAAACTACACCTTTAGGTGTAGTAGTTTTGTTGTCATTCACTTCTAAATATTTTGTAATTTAAATTGATTTTATACCTTTTTTAAATGTTTTTTTCTCCTCCTTGTGTTAGACTTATAGTTTTCCTAAAGTTACCTAATGTTCTCTGCTCCTTTCTGATTTCTTTGAATCCATAGATTTTTATTACTGTTAGCTAAGCAGTTAAAAAAATAAAACTTTCTTAGGTATGAATTTTTCTTTCTTTTTTTTTTTTTTAATTTTTTTTTCAACGTTTATTTATTTTTGGGACCGAGAGAGACAGAGCATGAACGGGGGAGGGGCAGAGAGAGAGGGAGACACAGAATCGGAAACAGGCTCCAGGCTCTGAGCCATCAGGCCAGAGCCTGACGCGGGGCTCGAACTCACGGACCGCGAGATCGTGACCTGGCTGAAGTCGGAGGCTTAACCGACTGCGCCACCCAGGCGCCCCAGGTATGAATTTTTCTAATAAAGTTTATAGCTTTTACAGGAACTTCAGCATGCTTTAAATAGACACTGAATTATTTCCTCACCCTGATTATGTGTGAGATTTTCTATTTAAATCCAATTATTTAAAAGCAATATTTATTATTAAGTGACTGAAGTTGCTGGTATTTTATCAATTTCTGTGTTTAGTGTTGATTTTTGAGGGTTATACCTTCTTAGTTCACTTTCTTTCTTATTGAACTACAGCCTTAAATATTTCTGCTAGTGGATATCTGAGAGTTACATTATCTTAGATTTTGTATGTATAAAATTATCTTATTTTTGTCCTCATTCTGGAATGATGGTATGGTTAAATATGAATTGAGGTTAAAAATGATTTTCTCTCTCAGCACTCTGGAAACTAAGAACCATTCTTTTTCTTTCTAAACTGTAATATGGGTTAATTTTTCTGAGCTCCTTCTCTAATTTACCAATCTATTTTTGTCTATGCTAGTATGTATTCTGCCTATTGTATTCTTCCCAACACTGTAGACTTTCACAGTATCCTAATTTCCCCTTTTCCATATCCATTGGTTCTTGTTTCATTTTTTTAGCTAGGATGCAACAGGAAGTTATGCAAATCAGAGGGCTGAAAGCTATTGGCAGAAGAGAGGAGAAGGGACAAAGTCAGGGAAAGAATGTGTTTTGTTTTGCAGAACCAACAGTTCCAGCCAAGGAGATGCCCAACTTGGTGTTACACCTGATAGTCCCTTGCTAGGTATGTCTCATCCTATAGCTCTTAAATGAGCCAGTTTTAGCTATATTGGAGCTGAAATCCCCCTGAGTTGTCCTGATGTTACTTTTAGCTCTTTATAATATTAAGCTCTCCTCCAATGGGGCAAATTTTCTATCATTTTTGAACATAGGATGTAGGCGTTAGCATGGGGACGTGCGCTAGGTGATCGCAATTGAACTTAAGTGTTTATGTAAGCTCCCTCCATTCCCTAATACACTGAATAAAATCATCTTGTACTAACCCCATGGGGAGACAGTGCTTTGAGAAAACTCTCCCAGACTCATTATTTGTAACAAGTAATAAAAAAGTTCTTTGCTTTCAACACTTCCTTGGGTTGTGTTCAACTTGGTGCACGCCAAGTGGTGAACCCCCTGAGTTTGGTTACAATTATTCTCTGCTTTTCATGTTTGGGATGTTGTTATTTATAACAGAAAATATATATTTGGTCTTCCTCTCTGTTTCTCACACAGAGCTCCTAAAACCCGGACTTTTCCTCAGTGATAAGTGATAAAGGTGTCTTTTGTTATGTTAATAAGCTGACTTTTGCAGAGCCCAAAGGTGGGTGCAGGTTGCCAAGGGAACCAACCTTGACAGAGACCTGGAACTTTCAGTCTGAACCCCTGACTTGTGGAGACAGGTGAGGTGTTAGTGTTGAATTAATTACCAGTGGCCAATGATCTAATTAATTGTGCCTATGTAATATTAGAAGGCACCATAAAACCCAAAACAACACGGTTCAGAGAGCTTTCAGGTTGATGAACCGGAATGCATCCACAAGAATGTGACACACTTCAGTTCTGTGGGGACAAAAGTTCCTGACCTTTGCCTGATGTCGGGCTATTCATCTCTATCCTTTATAAATTCTTTTATAATAAACCAGTAATCCAGTAAGTAAAATGTTTCTCTGAGTCCAGTGAGCTTCTCTAGCAAATTAATGGAACCTGAGGAGAGGGTTGTGGGATCCTCCAATCTATAGCTAGTTGGTCAGAGGTATAAGTAACAATCTGGGCTTGTGACTGGCATCTGAAGCCCAAGGTGTGGGAGTAGGGGGGATGGGGAGGTGGAGGATGGGTGGGTGTGGGGCGGTAGGGTGAAAAGGTCTTGTAGAACTGAGCCCTTAACCTGTGGGATCTGACGCTATCTCCAGGTAGACAGTGTTAGAATTGAGTTAAATTTATGTGATACCTGGTCAGTGTTCATGGAGAACTGCTTAGTGGTATTGGCTAAATCACACATACCAGAGAGTTTTATACACTTTCATTAGAAACTATCCTTTACTCTTTGACTATTTACATGTATTTGAAAGTTTTGTTAGATTGCACAATAAAAACTAAATTTTGCTTGTAATTTTGCTTGTAAATCTCTTAGCATTAGATTTATTCATGATCTTGGAATTAAATTTTTTTAATGTTTATTTATTTTAGAGAGAGGGTGAGAGAGACAGACACAGAGACTGACAGACAGAATGAGAGTGGGGGAGGGGCAGAGAGAGAGGGAGATGGAGAATTTGAAGCAGGCTGCAGGCTTTGAGCTGTCAGTCCAGAGCCCAATGTGGGCTTGAACCCTGTTGATGTGAGATCATGACCTGAGCCGAAGTCGGACCCTTAAGTGACACCCAGGCACCCCCATGATCTTGGAATTCTTATGAGTAAGCTCATTTTGGATGGAATAGTTTTTAAATTCTTATTTTCCTTTTTCTCTTTTTCTCCATCTTTTGTCTGTTTGCCATTCCTTACTTATCAGTAGCCTCCAAATTGTACTTTGGGCTCCTATCCAGAGATAAGGTTCACTACTGTGGGCTTGGAGTTTTTGATCTAGGGTGATAGTGGGGCAGTTGTATTCCAGTCAATAAGCCTAACTACCAGTTCCCACACAGTATTTAAACTCCCAGATAGGCCAGCAGCTTCCACATCCAAAGCCTAACAGACTCATAATTTCTGCCTACTTCACCAGTTTTGCTTGTTTACTTCTGTTCCTGATTGAGTCTGGTTTTATGTTTCTCTTCTTCTTCTTCTTCTTCTTCTTCTTCTTCTTCTTCTTCTTCAATGTGATCTTCCATTGGCCTTTTTGGGGAGCAGACTAGGAATACCAAAACATAAACATACTTTCTTCTCTTGACCAGAAATCCCCATGCAAACTTTTCAGACTTAATTTTATCTGCAAAAATGGGACAATGAAATATGCCCTATATATCTGATAGCTTTAGAAAATATTAAATAAAACAGAATATGCGATGATCTTTTGGAAAAGTGTAAAAACAGTGTATAATTATAAAGCATTTTGGTAATCTGGTTTAAGGAAATTAGGTTTTTATGTGATAGCTATTATGGGCATATAAATTTTTAAAAATATATTATCTTTATCAACCATAGTGAAATTAAATTGTGGTATTTAGTCTAATGATATTTAGCCAATTATGGACAATATTTTATTTAAAGGGAGAAAATGTAGACAGTACCCATCTTATTTAGTCATTGTAAAATACATCAGCAAAGACCCTTTTTCATGGTTAACAACCATAAAACCGTCAATCTTGACTGAATTACTCTGAAATGAATGAGAAAGGTGACCTTTATTTACATTTATTACTTAATGTATTTACTATTTTAGAAGTTAAACAACTCTTTTAATCCATTTTATTACTGTGCAATTTCTGAAATTCTATAAGCAATTTCTATATATTTTCACTCAATCCTTAAACATTTTTTAAACTTATCATTTTGAAATCATTTTAGAGTCACATTAATGTTGCAAAAAATAGTAGAGTCCCTGTGTACCCTTTACCCAGCTTCCTCCAATGATAACATTTTATGTAACCAGAGAACAATTTATCAAGACCAGGAACTTAACAACAGTGCATGCTAAAGGCAGAAGAATAATGCCCCCTCCCCCAAAGAGACACCTCCTCATCATTGAAGACTGTGAATATGTTACCTTGCATGGCACTGGGGAATTAGGGCTGCAGATGAAATGAAGGTTTTGCTAATCATCCGATTTACTTAGGGAGATTATTCTGGATTAGCTGGGTGGGGCCAATGTAACCACAGGGGTCCTTATAAGTGTAAGAGGGGAGCAGCAGAGGAGGTCAGAGTGATGTGATGAGAGAACTCAACCAGCCTTTGGTAGCTTTGGAGATGATGGAAATGGAGGAAGGGAAACAGGAATGCAGGTGGCCTCACAAAGACAAGAAAGAAAATGGATCCCACCTGGAAACTGCAGAAAGCAACGTGGACCTACCGACCGGCACCTTGATATTAGTCTGTGTCACACTACACACAGAACTGCAGGATCATATATTGTGCTGTTTAAACCACTAAATTTGCTAAAATCTGTTATAGGGCAATGACAACTACTACAGTACCTTTTAAAAGAGGACAGTTTGGGGGCGCCTGGGTGGCGCAGTCGGTTAAGCGTCCGACTTCAGCCAGGTCACGATCTCGCGGTCCATGAGTTCGAGCCCCACGTAGGGCTCTGGGCTGATGGCTCGGAGCCTGGAGCCTGTTTCCGATTCTGTGTCTCCCTCTCTCTCTGCCCCTCCCCCGTTCATGCTCTGTCTCTCTCTGTCCCAAAAATAAATAAACGTTGAAAAAAAATTAAAAAAAAAAAAAGAGGACAGTTTGTGAAATTGCTATGAATGGGTAGAATAATACTGATTTTTTCAAATATCTTTTGCATGGTTTCTCAAGTATAGTGTGTCTTGTTCTATTTCTGTAATAGCTCAATTGTTCAAGTTTTTTGTTCTGTTTTGTCACACGGAACACAAAAACAGATTCCTTTACTAGACACTAATTTATAGGTGCTGCCTTATGAATTTTGTTACTTTGATTTCCTGTATAATTTAACAGGTACCTTCTACTTTTAGCTGTTGTAATGAAAATTTAATTATGATTAAAGTTTTTAAGAAGACAAAGCTTTGCCCTTATAATTCTTTGTTTTAGAAGAAAAAGTTTTAAACTCAGATTATATATCCTAGTGTCCAGTGTAGACTTGTTTGTTTGTTTTTAGGCAACAAAAATCTATCATTAGAGACTATATGAGACTAAAAGCAAAAGCCCTTGCACACATATACTTAATACAAACATTTGTATTAGAGAGGGGGGAAACCAGGGGCACCTGGGTGGCTCAGTCGGTTAAGCGTCCGATTTCGGCTCAGGTCATGATCCTGCAGTCCGTGGGTTCAAGCCCTGCGTCGGGCTCTGTGCTGACAGCTCAGAGCCTGGAGCCTGCTTCAGATTCCGTGTCTCCCTCTCTTTCTGCCCCTCCCCCATTCCTCTGTCTCTGTCTCAAAAATAAATAAACATTAAAAAAAATTTTTTTTTAAAAAGAGAGGGGAGAAGGCACTTACAGAGGCTATTGTTAAATCAATTGTTCATCTCCTCTCTCCCACTTTTACTTGCGCCCCATTCTAAAGTGTTACGTACAGATGACACAGAAATATTATATTTGTTTATGTCATAGGAACTTGTAGCATATATTTACATGCCAGTCGGGAGTCATCAGGACCACATTAAGTAACACATACACAGCCAAATTCTGTTTTATTAAAGGGACCTATGAGGATAGAGGAAGGCCTGGGAAAGTCTTCCGGAGTCCTGGGATTTGGCCATGGTGGTAAAGAAAATGGCAATTTGAGTGGTCACATTGGAGGTGATTTGAAGCAGTCATCGGCGGCAAGGGATTATATCAGATAAGGTGAAGGAGTTAGCAAGTCCAATAAAATGAGTGAGTGTTAGTTATTATAGTAGTTAATAATGTAACCTAGGAAGTGCTGCCTCACAGATGGCTTTCAGTCCACAACTGGGATCAGTTGTGGTGCAACCAACAGAAATGGGTGGGGTACAAGTAAGTAGTGGAATGGAAGAATATTCAAGTGGATACTGTAGTGCCTCCCTGCTGTCCATTCTGCTTCTCTGTCTGGAAGCCACACAGTTTTGGAACAGACAGTCCTCACCTCCAGCTCCAGCGATGAACCCAAAATAGTGTAATCCTAACAGGAAATTAATCCTATGTTCCCGGTCAGAACCTTCGTTTCCTGTGGCTGCCATAGCAAATGACTACAAACTTGGTGGCTTAAAACAACAGGAATTTATTCTGTCACATTTCTGGAGGCTGGAAGTCCAAAGTCAATGTGTAGTCAGGGCCCTACTTCCCCTGGAGGCTCTCTGGGAGAATCCTTCCTGGCTGCTGGTGGCTCCACTCTGTTTCCAGTGTCCCATGGCCTTCTCCTCTGTGTGATCTATAAGGATACTTGTCATTGGATTTAGGGTCCCTGCAGACAATCCAATATGAGTTGATCTTGAGACCCTTAATTTAATTATATCAGCAAAGACCTTTTTCCAGATAAGGTCACAGATTCAGGGAGTTAGGACACAGACATATCTTTGGGGGGATCACCATTCAACCCACTACATCAGGTGACCCGGCTTTCCGTGCCCACAGCGATTGTTTCACAGATGATCCAATCAGAGCAAAGCCTAGAGCTTTGGTTGGATGGTCATGGGAAGTGATATTTTCTCTCCCCATGAATGTGAATAAGGAAGCTCATAGTTCACACGGCTGCTGGCAGCCTCTGCCCTGACAGAAGCCAGTGTGAAAAACAAGGCCACAGAAAGGAAGGCAAAGCTGAGAAAACTGAAAAGTTCCAACAGGACCTTGACTGTACTCACTCCGCCTCTGAATTTGTAAATTAGGAGAACCCATAAATTTCCTTTTATTTTTCAATCTACTACAAGGCAAGTCTGAGTACAATAAGAGAACTAAGCAATCAGCCATATGTGGAGTGTAGCATTTTTTGCAGCATACTCAGAAATAAATGGAAATGGAAATATGAACATTTTCTGAGCAGTTAGTACATTCCAGGCACTTTCTAAGCATTTTATATTGACTATTTAATTTAATTCTCGTAATAACTCTGTTATTTTCCCAGACAAGAAATCTGCAGGACAGGCCTACATAACCTACAGGGTCTGATGCAGGGTTCAGTAAGATGAGGTGAGAGGTACAGGTGGAGACACATCACAGAGGGTGATCAGATCTGTCCTGTGGACATGGGAGAGCCAAGGACAGGGTTGAAGGGAGTGGAGTGATCAGGCTTGCACTCTGGGAAGATCATTCAATTTGGAAATCCTTAGGCAGAGATTGGACTAGATTACATTCCAATCCAAAACTCCTCTGTCTTTTTGTTTGTGAACATCCTCTTGTCTTTCATTACTGGAGGCAGTTTACTGTAGCGTAAGTTAAATATGTAGTTACTTTGATAACATACAAATACATACATTACTATGCTACTATGTACTATGTCGTAGTTAAATATGAAGATTTTGGAGCCTGAATGCCTGGGTGCAAATCACAGCTTGAAGATTTCCCAGTTCTGTGACACGGCTTATCATGTAACCTTTGTGTGCCTCAGTTTCCTCACATCTAAACTGGAGATAATAAAAATACCCACCATGTGTGGTTGCTGTGAAATAAGTTAATACGTGAAAAATATTTAGAAGAACGCTTGGCCCATAGACACATTCTGCAATGTTAAGCTGTTAATATCTTCACATTTTACATATGCCCAGCACAGGGACACTTGTGCTATAGTTAATCAATAAGTATTTGTTGAAAGAGTGGGTATTTTTACTTTAAGAGGCAGTCTGTATCTACTCCTGAAATCATTGTTGCACTATATGCTAACTAATTTGGATGTAAATTAAAAAAATAAAATTAATAAAAAAAAAAGGCAGTCTGTTTTTGCTGTTAGACAGGTTTATTCTTTCAATTCAAGCCAATTCAATCCAATCAATAAACATCCATTCGGTCCAAATACAGCTAAGGCCCTGTGCCAGATACTGTAGGCAAAGCCAAAATGAAGAAGGTTTAATCTCTGATATTCATCAGAGAATATTTGAACCTATCTCCTCATAACTTAACACAAGTTCGTTCTAGTAGAGCCTTCTAGAATAACTCATAACAAATCTGTTCTCCTTTACATGACAGAGTTTCCAATTATTGAAAACAATTATCCTGTCTGCCCTTAATCTTTTTTACTCTGGGATAAACAATAAATATACACAATTCCTTCAGCCATTCCTTACAGGACAGGGTTTAGGAGCTTTCAATCAATTTAATCATCCTCCTGCAGACACATCTGAGTTTGTTAATGCTTTTCTTTAAAAATTTTTTTTTCAACGTTTATTTATTTTTGGGACAGAGAGAGACAGAGCATGAACGGGGGCGGGGCAGAGAGAGAGGGAGACACAGAATCGGATACAGGCTCCAGGCTCCGAGCCATCAGCCCAGAGCCTGACGCGGAGCTCGAACTCACGGACCGCGAGATCGTGACCTGCCTGAAGTCGGTCGCTTAACCGACTGCGCCACCCAGGCACCCCATGTTAATGCTTTTCTTTAAATGCAGGGCTCAGAAGTAGATACAATAGATACAATAACCTGAGCATGATTGGATGCATGGATAGTGTTATGAGGATTTGTACCATAAAAATAATAGCTAAACTTGTATAAATAAAACAGGTTATAGGTTAGAGCCTCAGGGGTTTCCTTCAGTCCAAATAAAAGGAGAATAGAAAGACCTTCCAAAAAATTTCAGAGGAAAGGATTGTGAAATAAGACATGTCATAAAGAACATGCAATCACAAATCCAAGAAAGAACACTATTAAATAATAATAAATAATAAATATTTAATAAATATTCATAAGTAAATATTTAAGAAATAGTAGGAATAATCATTAACTATGAAATATGGTTCTCCCCCAAAATGGCAATCAGGAGACCAGAAAAGATGATTTGATCAATGTGGAAATTACTGAGAGAAGATCAAAAAGGACCAAAGGATTGTGAGGAGAGGAATTGCAAGATGGAAATTTACTATTCCAACCATTAGTCTGAAGTGTCAGAAGAGAACAAGTGTATGGATTTTAGTGCATGGTAGGGAGGACAGTTGTTACACACACAAATGTCATTCATATGCCCTTGAATAATAATGAACAGCACCCGTAAATAACAAAGTACTTTGAGTATTATGTAAATAAGCCATATATGCTAATTCAAATATTTGTTTTCTGTTTTAATGATAGCAAGACATGAGTTTTTCATGTTGACTAATGGAGTTGCTTCTCAGGGAGATAGTCCAATGTATATGGGAAATACATAATCTGATGAGTTTCATGGGTCACCAAACTGGACCAGTAGTATAATCCAAAAATAGAGTAATGCAGGAGAGAGAGAAAAAAGTGAGGGGGGGGGGGAGAAAAGAGAGAATTTTACAAGTTTCATGGTGATATATCTACTTCCAAAAGACCTCAAAAAAAAAAAAAAAAAGGCAGAAAGGAAACCAAACCTGGCATATTTTAAGAGATAACAGAACATGGGGTGCCTGGGTGGCTCAGTCAGTTAAGTGTCCAGCTTCAGTTCAGGTCACGATCTCATGGTTTGTGGGTTCGAGCCCCGCATCAGGCTCTGTGCGGACAACTCAGAGCCTGGAACCTGCTTCAGATTCTGTGTCTCCCTCTCTCTCTCTGCCCCTCCCCTACTAGTGCTATGTCTCTGTCTTTCAAAACTAAATAAAAGTTAAAAAAATTTAAAAGAAAAAAAAGAGGTAACAACATTAGGAAGGCATTTTGATCTTTAGTTATTTTTCTGAGTAGGCAGTAGTTCCCAATTTGTATGCTAGCTACAGTATAACACGGAATAGATTAAACTGGTTTTGAAATGTTACTTTGTACAGTAAAACAGCAATATTTGTACTTAACTAATGTCAAATAGTTAAGACTACTTCTAGCACAACAAACTTTTGTAATAAATCATTCAGACAATAGTGTGGCATTGCTGTGTATTCAACAAATTGTCTGGGTATATTTTCAAGTACGTATTTTATGGTAAGACAGTAAAACACAGATAAATACTACTGTTACAAGCTGCCATTTAGATAAAATGTCTTTTATATATCATGTCTTCACCTATATATTACATTATTTCTAAATCCCTCCCTTCTGCTCATCACAGTACCAAAAAAATCCTTGTAAGGGTATGATATTTATAGATTATCCTGCTTCCTTACATTAGATATATTGTGTAGTTATTTCTGTAATGATTAATCAGCTAGACAGTCAATAACTATTTGGATGATTGATTTTTTCCCCTTCATTATGTATTATCCGGGCACCTGATGTGTTGCTTTCGTACAATGTATCTTATAGAAAGGATAATACTGCTTCCATAAAATAGTAAAATTCTATGGCTAACAGAAAGGTCTATAAAACACTGGCAATACATACATATTCTAAACGGAATATGATCTGTTTCTTACAGATAGTAGTTTGTAAGCCAAGCACTCATGGCTAGCTCCAAGCAATCTCATGCAAATATTTATTAAATTCTCCTATGTGCTCCCTCCCTCTTCTTTTGTTTCACATTCTAGCCCATCTGTGCTTAGCCTGCAACCGTTTAATAGAGAAATAACATGAACTAAAACAGCAGAGGTGCTAATCTACAAATCTTAGCTTAAAAAAGGAAAATAAATCTGCAAAATATCTACTGACAAAAATCATATAGTAGGCTCTTAAGGCATTTTCAAAAGAACACACCACAAAAATAGTGCTCATATTACAATATCAAAAGGACTGCCTAAGGTAGTTATTGAAATAAGTACAGATACGTTGGGAAGCCTGAAATGATGCCAACAAAGCAAAGCAGGAATTATATATAACTGAAAATTAGCATTTCATAAAAAAAAAAGCAGGAAACACAACAAAACATGTAAAAAAAAGTATTGTAAAACTTTAAGAATAGTACAAAATTATGAATAGAGATGCTTTTACTGCTATTATTGCACTGGTTGATTTTAATTAATTCAGTTAATTAATCAAGGATTAGTTAAATAGGGGCAGATTGACTCATGTATTTCCTCTTCAAACTCTTCTAAAATAAAAGCAAAGAAACTAGGGGAAAAATGTACAAAGATATAGGTAAGGGAAGAGGAGATGATTGTAAGACAGAGAAAAAAATGAATTTTTAGAAAATGAAATTCATGCAGAAGAGGGATAACTAAAAACACTATAAATGTTGAGTTCAAAGTGTTTTCATAGATACCAACAAGAAAGAAGATGCTGTGTGCTATAATACCTAGGAAAGGTGCACTATGTTGCCTAGAAGAAGGAAGGCAAGAGAGAGGTAGTGGATAACCAGAAAAGAATCAAGGCAAAGAACAGGGGAAAAACAAAGCAAAACTAAACAACAAAAACAACAAATTCAAATGAACTATATTTTATATCCTTAGAGACATAAGAAAATATATTGGTTCCATCAAAGCAGGTCAGGACCCTATATTTAATAAAAAGATGGGACAACAAGATGGGGGTAAAAAGCCAAAACTCTTGCAAATAAAAAATATAACCAAAAGAAAACCCAACCTACAGGCTACAAGATAAGTTAGGATGCGCTCTTGGAAGGCAGAATAAAAGGACAAAGAGATGGAAAACTGGACAGGAAAAAAAAAAATCTAAGAGATTTTTTGATCTCTTAATCCAAGAGATTCAACATCTGAATAACTTGAGTTCCAGACAGAACTGAGAAAACACAATATAGATCATTAGCGATAGAATTCAAGAAAATTCCAGGGAATGGAAGGACATGAATTTGCAGATTTAAAGGGATCTCAAGTACTTGGCACAATGATGAAATAAACATATCAAGGGAGATCATGCTGACAGTTCAGAACACTAGGAATAAAGTCAAGATTCCAAGTGTTATCAGAGAGAAACAAATGGATCACATCCAGGGGATCAAGAATAACAGTGATGTCGGGCTTGTTGACGGCAACGCTGGAATCCAGAATAAGGCAATGGAACAAGAATGTCTTCAAAATTCTCAAAGAACATCATTTTCACTTAAAATTCTTAAATGCTGCCAAATTCTATCAAAGCCTCATCAAAGGTGTGGGTAGAACAAATATTTTCAGGCAAGTTCTCAAAAAAACTTACCTCTCCAAAGGAGAGGACCTGATGAAGCAAGGGCATAAGAAGAAATGGGATACAGAAAACTGTAGGTCCAGAAAAGGAGAGAGATGACATGAGAGAAGTTTCTGATTAGTAGCAAAAGGATAAAAGCTGTGTAAGAGGTGTAGAGGGTAAGCAGTTCACAATGGAGCAGAAGAGAGGTTTGGAAGAAACTTTTTAGAAAGACAAAACTGGTAGACTAGCTGATTTGTCTGAACATCTAGAGAGGAAATTTAAACAATGATGAAGTTTGACCAAATCAGTGATAACAGAACGTGAAGCAAATAAAAGAGCACGACACTATTAACTTTAGGGAAAATAGAAAATGTAGGAAAGGAAAAAATGAGATTGAAATGCATGGCTACACTGTGGATAACATATAGACATCCATGATAGAGAAAGCACTGAATATGTAAACAAAATGCTATCACTACATTTGGGAGGATAGTAGGATAGGGGGGTCAAGGACCAATGTGCGTGCTAAAATGAGGAAGGAAAAAGGACTTGCATTGTGGTAGAAAGTCAATAGAAATAAGGCCTAAAACTAAAATATCAAGTTCAAAAATGTAGGTATTGTTTAGAGACAAGGAAGTAATACCAAAATATGGAAGCTCACGTGACTAATAACTGGCAGAACCAGAATCCAAATTTAAGTTCATCTGTCCCCAAATTATATTCTTTCCACTAAACTTAAGTGTACCCCTCAAATACAGTGATGCCAAAATTATGAGATTTCTTAAAATTTGCTCAAAATGAGCTCATTTACTTTTTTATTTGTTACCCAAAATCAGAGCTGACTAAATAAATGAAAAACCGAACTAAGATATAAGGGGTTATTTGTCTTAAGAAAATATCCTATTTTCTCCAACATCGGGAAATCCTTTTATAACATTTACCCACATCTTAGGAACTTACAAAAGTGGACATCAAAACTGAAAAATTCTGATTATCTGTTATTTGGTCATCCAGAAAACCACAGAAAACCTCCTTTTTATAGCTACAAGTTATTTATTTCTTGCTATTACAAAATATGTCCTCTATGTTCCTGACCATTTCCTCCATTGACCTGTTGACCATTCTCAAAGGTCTCACATCTCTGGCTCCTATGGTGATTATTGCTTGTTCAACCTTTAACAATCTCACCCATTTCTCTTTTTTTTTCTTCCTGGAGTTCTGCTTTCTCTTTTCTGCTCAGTCCCTCATGAAATGATCTAATTTCTGTAAAGATGAAAAGTTTAACCCATGTTCCAGTTCTAATATAACTCGCCTATTCTGCTTTCACATTTTTAAATGTCTATCTGATATTTCATTACATATTTTACCATTCCTCATACTTCTTAACTGTTCCAAATTTCTTATACTGACAAACAAGGCCCTTCCTAATCTAGATTTTGATTACTTCTTTAGTTTTATCACTCATACCTTGATCTCAAACTCTTCTCTTAAGGTGGGATAAATTATTTAAATTCTTGAAAACTAACTGCATTCATTCTTGTCTGTGGGCACACAAACATTCTTTCCTTTCTTTTTCAGATCCTCTGCCAATCTCAAGCTGGTCCTTGCTTGTTCCTTAGGACTCATCTTTGAAGTGATGCTGTTCATGGTATCCCACATGCTAAACACAGTGCCTTAGGTATAGTGAGTGGTATATAAAGATGTATGGAATAAATGAATAAAAAGACTCCTGTGTAGATAACTTATCTCTACATAATCTCTTCAATTCAACACAAATAATGCTGCTTCATCAGTCTCTCCTGAGTATTGTTTATTAAATGATTTTCCTTTGCTTAAAAAGCCATTAAATTTTGGCTTGTTGTTTGTTGCTTGTTGTTGTTTGTTGCTGTTGTTGTTGAACTAAAGTGGCAATACCTCTATCTGCCTTTTAGACTCTTTACAAGGCGGTCACTATACCTCTGCAACCTAATTTCCTGCTGCCCCCCAACAGAAGGCTCCCTCTCTGGTCTACTGATTCCTGAGCACTCCCTGCCCATCTATACATCCATCAGTTTGTTTTTTTCTCTTTACAACATCTATTTTGGTACTTTCTTCTTTTTCGACGCTCTATCCTATAAATGAACAGCTCAAGGCCAACATATCTCATAAAGCCTTGGAACTACTCTAGCCCATACTGATGACAATAACAACACTTCAGTCATTTATCATGTGTATTTTGAGAATGTTATTTGACAGATCTTCTTTAGGTACTGGGACATAAAAGTAAGCTGGGAAAAGGCAAGAAAACAAGTTAAAACAAATTAGACATATGATTGCAAACTGTGACAAATGGTAAAAGTAAGGGGCAACGTAGAGAATGTTGGATATAGGTAGGGAGTTAAACATACAAGTCAAGATCTCTGTGGTAGACAGAATTTTAAGCGAAATCCCGATAGGCCCAGCCCTGTATAATTTCCTCCCCTTATTTGTGAACAAGATCTTAATTTGCTTCTAATGGGTAGCATATGAAAAAGGTAAAGCTATTTTATAGAATTAATGTCCTAAATCAGTTGTCTTAATTTAATTAGAAGAGAGATTGCTTCAGTCACGAAAAAGAAGGAAATCCCACTGTTTATGACAACATAGATGAACTTGGAGGATATCATGCTAAGTGAAATAAGACAGAGAAAGCCAAATACTATATGGTCTCACTTTTGTAGGGAATCTAAAAAAAAAAACAAACAAACAAAAACAACACCAAATAACAACAAAAAAAGAACTCGCAGAAACAGACCAGAACAGTGGTTACCAGAGGCTGAGGGGTTAGGAAAATGGGGAGTTGCTGTTCAAAGTGCTAAAGCCCTCAGTTATAAGATAAGTAAGTTTGGGGGATCTAATGTATACCATGGTGACTATAGTTAATGACACTATATTGTGTACTTAAAAATTGCTAAGAGAGTAGATCTTAAGCATTCTTACCATACATATACAGTATGTATGGTACCTATGTGAAAGGAACCTATGAAAAGGTACCTATGTGAGGTGATAGATATAATAATTAACCTGACTGTGATAATCATTTCACAATGTATATGTACATCAAATCATCATGTTGTACACAACAAAAAAGATAAAATAAAATGGAGAGTATCTTGGGTAGGTAGGACTTAAGCAGGGGATCCCTTTAAAAGAAGTCCAAGACTTCCCTGGAGCTAGAGATGCTCTCCTACTGGCTTTGAAGAAGCAAAAAGCTAGCTACGAACTTCTTATGCAGAGGGGTGGCCTTTAGGAACTGAGGCTCTTAGTCCTATGGCTATAAGAAGTGAACTCTGACAATAAGCTCAACAAGCTTAGAAGACATTGGGCTTCAGATGAGAATGCAGCCCAGCCAAGAGCTTGAGTATAGCCCTGTGATACTCTGAGCAGAAGATCCAGTTAAGTTGCTTGTGACTTCACTGCAACGAAAGATATCAGAGATAAAGAGGGGCATAACATAACAGTAAACAGGTCAATTTTCCAATAAGACATAACAACACTTGATATATATATATATATATA
>NW_024412397.1:45414328-45433969 GCF_014898765.1 Herpailurus yagouaroundi | reverse complement strand
TATATATATATATATATATATATATATATATACACACACACACATTTCTATCAGAAATGTGCAGATCCAGCAGAAAAAAAATCATTAAAGGCATAGTTCAATAATATCATGAGTCAACTGGATATAATGGACAGCGATAGTACTTCATTCAACAATAGCAAAATACACATTCTTCTCAAGTGTACATGGAAATTTACCAAGATAAGCCACAATCTGAGCCATAAAACAGGCATTAAAATTTTTAAAAGAATAGAAATCATAGACTGTCTGCTTTCACATCACAGTGGAATTAAACCACAAATCAATAATAGAAAGATGGCTGGGAAATTCCAAAGTACTTTGAGATTAAACAACACATCTCTAAATAACATGTAGGTCAAAGAAGAAATCACAAGAGAAACCTAATATTTTGAACTAAATGAAAATAAAAATACAACTTATCAAAATTTGTGGTATGCCAAAAAATAAGTACTTAGAGAGAAACTTAAAGCACTGAATGAATACATTATCCAAAATCAAACATCTAAGTTCCTACGTAGAAAATTAGAAAAAGAAGAGCACATTAATTCCAAAGTAAGTAAAAGAAAAGAAATAATAAAAATTAGAACAGAAATCAATGAAATTTAAAACAGGAAATCAAAAGAGAAAATCAACAAAACCACAAGCTGGTTCTATGAAGAGATCAATGAAATTAAAAAGTTTCTAGCCAGACTAATTAAGAAAAAAAAGACACAGGAAACATGGCTAATATCAGAAATAAAAGAGAGAACATCAATATATATCCCGTGGAAATTAAAAGCAAATAAAGAAATGTTATGAACAACTCCATGCCCTAAACAAAGTGGATTAATTCTTTGAAAGACACAATCTGCCAAAATTCACACAAGAAGAAATAGTCAATCCTAATAGGCCTATATCCATTAAAGAAATTGAATCAATAGTCAGTAACCTTCCAAAACAGAAAGCACCAGGCCCAGATGGGTTCACTGGGTGAATTCTACCAGACACCAAAGGTAGAAATTATACCAATTCTTTACATTTTCTGTCAGAAGACAGAGGTAGGGAATAATCTCTAACTCTGTCTATGAGGTCAGCATTACCCTAATACCAAAACCAAACAAAGCCATTACAGGAAAAGAAAATTTACAGAGCAGTATCTCTGACGAGAATAGACGCAAAAATTTTTAACAAAGTATTACCAAATCAAATCCAACAATGTATAAAAATAATTATACACAATGACCAAGTAGAATTTGTCCCACATCTGCAAGGCTGATTTAACATTTTGAAAATCAATTAATGTAACCCATCACATCAACAGGCTAAAAAAGAAAAATCACACGACTGTATTAATAGATGCAGAAAAAGCACTTGAGAAACTCCAACTCCATGATAAAAATTCTCAGTAAATGAGAGATAGAGAACTTCCTTAACTTGATAAAAAATATCTATGACAACCCTTCAGCTAACATTACACGTAATAACGAGAAACTCAAGGCTTTCCTGCTAAGATCAGGAACAAGGCAAGGATGTCTCCTCTCATCACTGCTTTTCAACATCATATTGGAAACCCTGGTTAATACAGTAAGATTTTAAAAAAGGAAATAAAAGGCATACAGGTTGGTAAGGAAGACATAAAACTGTCTTTGTTTGCAGATGACATGATCATCATCTATGTAGAAAAAAAAAAAAGACAAAAAAACCTCCTGGAACTAATAAATGATTAAGATTGTAGGTTAGGTTAATAAGCAAAATATACAAAAGTTAATCACTTTTACTACATATCAGCAATGAACAAGTGAAATTTGAAATGAAAAACAAAATGTTATTTGCATCAGTTGCCCCACCCCCAAATTAAATACTTCGGTATAAATATAACAAAATATGTGTAAGATCTGTATGAAGAAAACTACAAAATTCTGATGAAAGAAATCACAGCACTAAATATGTGTAGTGATATTCTATGTTATGGATAGGAATACTCAATATTGTCAAGATATCAGTTCCTCCCAACTTGATCTATAGATTCAATGCAATTCCAATCAAAAATCTCAGTGAATTCTTTGTGGATATCCACAAGCTGATTCTAAAGTTTATATGACAGGCAAAAGACTCAACTAGTCAAGACAATATTTAAGAGGAAGAACAAAGTTGGAAGACTGGGACATTACTCAATTTCAAGACTTAATGTAAAGCTGCAATAATCCATCCATACCATTTGGTATTAGGGTAATGCTGACCTCATAGACAGAGTTAGAGATTATTCCCTACCTCTGTCTTCTGACAGAAAATGTAAAGAATTGGTATAATTTCTACCTTTGGTGTCTGGTAGAATTCACCCAGTGAACCCATCTGGGTCTGGTGCTTTCTGTTTTGGAAGGTTACTAACTATTGATTCAATTTCTTTAATGGATATAGGCCTATTAGGATTGACATCATGATAATGGGGAAAGAACAGAAAAATAAGTCAATGGAACAGAATAGAAAACCCATATTAGACCCCTTTAAATATAGTCATCTGGTTCTTGACAAGGGAGTAAATTCAATAAAACAAAGATAGGTTTTTTTTTTTAACAAATTATGTTGGAATAACTGGACATTAACGTGGAAAAACAACGAAACTAGACATAGAACTTACACCTCTCACAAAAATTAACCTAAAATGGATCACAGACTTAAATGTAAAAAAAAAAAAAAAATTATAAAACCCCTAGAAGATAACTTGAGAAAATGTAGGTAGACCTTAGGCATGGTGTTGACTTTTTAGATCTAAAACAAAAGGCACAATTCATTAAGGGAAGAATTAATAAGCTGGACTTCATTAAAATTACAAAATTTGGGGGCACCTGGGTGGCTTGGTCGGTTGAGCGTCCGACTTCGGCTCAGGTCATGATTTCATGGTCCGTGAGTTCAAGCCCCGCGTAGGGCTCTGTGCTGACCGCTCAGAGCCTGGAGCCTGTTTCAGATTCTTTGTCTCCCTCTCTCTCTGCCCCTCCCCTGTTCATGCTCTGTCTCTCTCTGTCTCAAAAATAAATAAACGTTAAAAAAAAAATTGAAAAAAAATTGAAAAATTTTGCTCTGTGAACATCATCATGAAAATGAAAACACAAGTCACACACTGGGATAAAATATTTGTAAAAGATTTACCTGATACAGGATGGTTATGTAAAATACACAAAGAATTTTTAAAACTCAGCAATAAGAGAGTAAACAATTAACAAATGGCCAAAGAACTTAACAGACACCTCACCAAAGATACACAATGGCAAATAAGCATATCAAAAGATGCTCCGTATCCCAGGTCATCAGGGAAGTGCAAACTGAGACAACAATAGGGGCACCTGGATGACTCAGTTAAGTCTCCCTGACTTGGCTCAGGTCAAGATCTCATGGCTCTTGAGTTCGAGCCCCACTTTGGGCTCTGGGCTGATGGCTCAGAGCCTGGAGCCTGCTTCAGACTCTGTGTCTCCCTCTCTGTCTGCCCCTCCCCTGCTTACGCTCTGTCTCTTTCAAATAAACGTTAAAGAATTTAATAAAAAAAATAAAAAAAGTCACACTGTATGTTAGCCAATTTGACAATAAATTATATTAAAAAAATTTTTTTAATTAAACAAGACAACAATAAGATACACCTATCAGACCACGCACCTATCAGAAAGGTCAAAATACTGACAACGTCAACTGCTGATGAGAATGTGGACCAACAGAATTCTCACACGTTACTGCTGGGAATGCAAAATGGTAGTTACTTCAGAAGGCAGTTTGGAAGTTTCTTAGAAAACTAAACATACTGTTACCATAGAATCCAGTAATCATGCTCCGTGGAATTTACCTAACAGAACTGAAAACCTAGGTCTACATAAAAACTCGCCCATGGATGTTTAAAGCGGCTGTGTTCATAACTGCCAACGCTGGAAGTGACCAAGATGTCCTTCAGTAGGTGAAGAGATCAACGGTAGTCCTTCCAGACAATGGAGTATCATTCGGTGCTGACAATAAATGAACTATCACGCTATGAGAGCCATGAAGGAAACTTACGTGTATATTACTTGGTGAAAGAAGTCAGTCTGTAAAGGTTATACACTATGTGATTTCTACTATGTGGCATCCTTGAAGAAAAGGCAAAAGTATGTAGACAAAAAGATCAATGGCTGCAGGGGTTAGAGAAGAGGGACGTATGAAGAGGTGGAGTACACAGGACTTCTAGTGCAGTAAAATCACCCTGTGTGATATAGAATGCTGGGCGCATGTCATTATAAATCTGTCCAAACCTGTAGAATACGTAACATGGAAAGGGAACCATAATGTAGACTATGGATTTTAGGTGATAACGATGTGTCCTTGTAGGTTCCTCAATTGTAAGAAATGCCCACTCTGGTGGCGGAAGCAGGTAATGGGGAAGGCTCTATGTGTATTGGGATATGTGTGGCAGGGAGATATGGGAAATCTCTACCTTCTACACAACCTGAAACTGCTTTAAAAAATAAAGTCTATCTAAAAATAGTGAGAGAAAGAACTCCATTTCAGTTAAACAAGTTCAAGCCATTAACTGTAAAGAATAGCTACCAAATTCTGAATAATCTGGAGAGAAACAGAGAGGTTGAGAATTGGCACAGAAAACTCACAAACCTTGAGTTGGATGCATATTTTCCAGAACATAATATCATGGTTCCAAAAGACTGTCCATCAAACCTTAGATTGAGACAATGAGGTTTAGAGCAAAGCAGGCTGTAAGGAATGTGGATGTTTCCCTACTGAGACTCCGAATGACTAGGGATGCAGGGATGGAGAAGATACCATACCATCTACTCTTCTTATTAGCTACGGAGTGATCTCCCAGCTCAGGGTACTGTAGGAGAAAAAATAAGGGAGGCCACAACTTCTAAATTACAACACAGAATTAGAAGCCTGAATGTTTAAACATGAGAGCAAATGGAACAAGCTGGGTGAGACAGTGTATTCTAGATATGACCCTGGAGCTGCAGACTTTCCCACTATACCAGCTCCTGCAATTCTACATCCTCGGCTCCCATCAAGAATGGGGGGAAAATGAGAAAATGGCTATGGACTAGAGACATAGGTGCCAGACAACAGGACAGGGTGATGATGGTGGAGGAATGGGGATAATAATCAGGTGAACAAAAATTCAGGGAGGACAAATCCATAGGAGCCATCCAGGAATAAATTCCTTGAAAATAAAATCCAGCCAAGCACAAAATAAATCAAAGTAACTCTGAAAGGGAAACGGTAATGAAAGGACTGTTTTGCGCAGTGATTTCATTTAAATAAGAAAATATAAAATTTGACATAATAGTACAAATATAACAAAAATCTTAGACAAGGAAAGGGATTTAGAAGGATCCATCGCCTTATTTTTATTTTGTTAACATACAGTAAAACTGACTCAAGGTGCGGGGAGTGGGGGCGCTGCATCGAGTGTTATAAATGTACAGGGTTCATAGAGAATCCTCTCCTATATTTTATTTTACTACTAAGGTGCTTTTTCTAAGCAGCTGAGTAGATGCCACAAAAGCAAAAACCAGTTAATCAGTAATTCCAGCTTGTGCTGACAATGAGACTTCTCAGGTAGTGATTAGGTATTTCTTTCTTTCTGATAACTATGATTTTGAGTGTAGTTGAGTTCCCTTCTGGAGACAGGCTGCACAGTGCTCTTTTGCTATTTCTTCTGTAATTGCTATGTTTTGAATGTAGGTACAAATAGAACAACAACACTATTTTCCATTGTTTGTTTTACTTATCCTTTCTGAGACTTTAGGTAAAATGACCTATTAAACATCATGAATGAAAAATAGTTACATACTTGGTCTAGAGTTCTGCATTCCTTGTGCAGGGAATTCAAATATACTTATAACATCTAGAATTATTCCCCAAGGCACAATCTTTTACATGGATTTATTATCAAAAGGTTCTATTTGTGCAAAGTCTTATTATCATATGTGTATATTCAATAAACTTGGGGAGTACAAATGGCTTCCAGCTAATAATTACCTACACAAATTGTTCGCATAGCTGTTCTTTTTTAATGCCAAATTCTACATGGAAGTCCGCTTTCCCTATTGCTATAAATTCTAACAACTTTTAACTTCCGTTATTCATGGTCTTGGAAATTTTTTTAAAATATGAAATAAAAATATATTAACAGTTTAATAAGATCACAAAATTCAATTTCACCCAGTTCTCTCAAGTCTTAAACTTTTCAGTGGTACAGGTATCCACTGTCTTAATACTGATATAAATATAAGCTACATAAGTAGTTTGGGGTGGGGTATACAGGGACGGTGGTACAAAATCTATTATTTCCTTTATTTGAAGATAATCAAGACTTTTAAAGAACCAACTCCCTCCCCACAATGATTTGTTATTGTTTTCCCCTTATTAAAACAATGCCAAGTTCAAGCTGATTATTCATTTTTGTCTAAATATAAGCTGAAGATGAGTTATATTTTTTTTCTAGTGAGGAGTTCCTATCACAGTGAAATTTAGCCTCAACATCGTATATGGTAGCAGCATCTAGAGACTGCTTTTTCAAATTTTTCAGGAATTCTAGTCTCTTCTTGTTATAAATTATAATAACTTTAAACTGTCATATAAAAGATAAGGGGGAAAGAACTCAGTATTTGTATCTTTGGTTTATTGTACCTTAAAATATAAGAAGGTCTAGAAGTTCTTTTTTTTAAACATTTATTTTTTGAGAGAGAGAGAGCAAGCAGGAGAGGGGCACAGAGAGAGAGAGAGAGAGAGAGAGAGAGAGAGAGTCGTAAGCAGGCTGTGCACTGTCAGCACAGAGCCACGTACAGGGCTTGATGCCCTGAACCATGATATCATGACCTGAGCAGAGATCAAGAACTAGATGCTCAACCAACTGAGCCACCCAGGAGCCCTGTTTTCTTGTGGGTTTTAGTCATATATCAAGAAGCACCACTACACTTGGTCTGGTTATGTGAAAGGTACATCTCCTAAGCAGCCTTAATTGTTATCATAGGACCATGCAAAGTATTCTTACGGGGACCTGAGGACAAATATTCCACCATACACCTTAATGGGAGGATAACTATTTTAAATAGTTATTTTGAAGTTGAATTTTTTCTGAAGAGAGAATTTATCACAAATTTTGTAAGTATTTTTAATTCAACTTCTTTTATTTTGCGCCTCATATAGAATCAACCCTCAATTTACTGATTAAGCAGAGAGCTTTATTTTTTGGTAGTTGTAACTGTATGGTACTGGGCTTTAGGTACCTGCTTCTAATACATGAACACTAACCGTGCTTGCCCACCTTCCAGGCAATCTACAGTTGAGAATCACAATGGATTCTAAATTTTACTGGGGCCCTGGCCAGATCTATTTTACACTGCATGTTGCATTCTGTTATGTTGTGCATCTTGTAGTGAAAATCATCAGTGGTTTCATTGTTCTACAGGCAAACACCACAGGATAGATTGTCTCCTACGTTGCCTAAAACGTATTCTCTTAAGGACAGTTTTTCTTAAGTGTGTAAATATAACTTACAGATTGTTGTGGAATGATGAATGGAGATATTTAGATACTTTGGAGAGGACACATTACTAATGGACTAAAGAACTTCCAAACATCCTCGCTCGCTTCCATACATGATAATGATCTCATCTGTTGCACAGCTGGCTTAAAATGACAGAGCATTTTACCCAATTTTTATTTTTAAAAACATCTAACCTACAGAAAAGTACCAATAACATGGTGAATACTATACAATCATTATCTATATTAAACAACTGCTAATATTTGCCACATTTGCTTCTCTCTCCAACATTTAAAACAATTTTGCTGAACCACTTCAAAGGAAGTTGCAGAGATTGCGAGATTTCACCTGCAAATGCTTTCAAATATATCCTTTCCCCAAAAAGACATTCTCCTGCACAACCCCAACATGATCATCATACTAAGAAAATTTACCATGGATGTGATACTATTCTATGATCTACAGCCCATATTCAGATTCCTCCAACTGTCCCAATAGTAGCCTGTATAGCTCCACTCCCCACCCCCAAACCAGAATCTGATCAAGAAGGATACCTTGCAGTTAGTTCCCAGTCCCCTTTAATCCTGAACAATTTTGTAGGATTCTTTGTGTGTGGCACTGACATTTTTGAAGTATCCAGGTTGATTATATTGAAGAATGTCTTCTAGTTTGGAGTTGTCAGATTGTTTCCCTATGATGTGAAACATTTTTGGCAGAATAACTTCTCAGGTGATTATGTGCCCTACTTCATATGTGTGTCATATCACATGATGTCAATTCGTCCCGCTTGTGGCAACATCAAGTGTGATCACTTGGTTAAAAGCTGGTATCTGCCAGATTTCTTCTTGTAAAGGTATCTTACCCACTTTGTAATTAATAAGCAACCTGTGAGATGACATGTAGAGATAGCATGAATATCATGTCTCCCAAGACCATTCACTCTGGATAATCCCTTGATGACTCTTTATTAGAGTGTTGCAAAACTGTGACTTTATAATCCCATCATTTTTTTTAATTATTAGCTTGTACTCTTCAGTGAAACAGGGCTTTTCCTTCTAACCACCACCGTCTGCATATACACATGCACTACGGGCTCGTGCTTCGTTTCCTATTCGATGTGCTCTAATCCATCACATACATTATTAGTTTTTATGCTCAAATGATCCCACATTGGGCCTTGAAGTGGGAGTCCCTTAAACCTGGCTCTTAAGTCCCTCGGATGTGTCTCCATCAGTTCTGAGCGACTCCTTATTTTCTGGCACAGAGTGTCCTAGGCTTGGCAGCTTCTCCCCTCAACTAGTCAAAGCAAGAAGGCTTTAAATAAAAAGGAGACAAACTCAACTCAATTTTAATACAGCAACTGGAATTTAGGCACCAATATTAAAACAGTATCTAAACATAGTAAGTGCCAAGTAAGTAGGTATCTTCCTTAACTATTTCAGCCATAGTTTGAAGCTTCTGTACCATTCTTAAAAATACTTTGTTTTTGTTTTTTGTTTTTGAAAGAGACAGAGACAGAGTGAGAGTTGGGAGGGGCAGAGGGAGACAGATCATTCAAAGCAGACTCCAGGCTCTGAGCTGTCAGCACAGAGCCTGACACGGGGCTTGAACCCACAGACCCCAAGATCATGACCTGAGCTGAAGTCGGACGCTTAACTGACTGAGCCACCCAGGCGGCCCTAAAATACCTACTTTTAATTTATAACCTAGACTTTTATGTTACTCTTTCAATTCCATATATTTATTCTCATTTTAATTTTTGTTCTCCTTCATCTGGCTTATCTCCATACAGGGGCCATATAGACAGGTAACCTCCAAAATGTTTTCCTCTTCTTTTCTCCAACATAATACAATCTTAGATCACTGTCTAATGCCAAAATATGCACAAATGGCACAGCATAAAACTCCCATAAGATGAAGCCTTTTAAAATTTCTATAATTATCAAGAGACGTCATATGTCATAGGAAATAATGTAAAGTAATGTTTGCTTAAGCTTTTTTTTGAGGGGGGAGGTAAGGAATTCAATAGCAATTCAATTTCTTTACTTTCTAAGAAAATGTAGCACTACTTAAGCCACCTCTGAATGAATCACTATTATAATACCAGAAATTGAAGAAAGAGGAGAGTGATTTTTGGGGAGATCAAAAAGAAAGAAAAAGGTGGGGCTTCAAAGCTTTCAAGTCTTTTTTTTTTTTTTTTACCGTTTATTTATTTTTGAGACAGAGAGAGACAGAGCATGAATGAGGGGGGGTCAGAGAGAGGGGGAGACACAGAATCTGAAACAGGCTCCAGGCTCTGAGCTGTCAGCACAGAGCCCAACGCGGGGCTTGAACTCACGAACCACGAGATTGTGACCTGAGCTGAAGTCGGACGTTTAACCGACTGAGCCACCCAGGCGCCCCAAAGCTTTCAAGTTTTTATTTGTGTGTTTTCATCAGAATGTGAGGGTGGGTGTGAGCGGGTGTCTGTGTATAGTGTATTTGTACGCACGTATACACGTGGGGTTAAAGACAGGGATGTCCAGTCCACGTTTCTTCAGCAAATACTTACTACACTGCCACGATGACCAGGCACTGCAGTGTTTTCTAGGAATAGAAGGACCGTCAAAACTACACACTCTACCCTAGTGGTTGATTAAATAATTACACAAACGAATGTGAATTTGCAACCATCTGGGTGAAAGATAGGAATACATAAATATGGACACGTTTATGCATACAAACATATAAATGTATATGTATATTACAAGGAGATTTGCCTCACTCTAGGGACGAAGAGATGGTTCACTTGAGAAAATGACATTTGGGTTGGTATTTGAAGTACTAAGAGTTAAGGGGACAATACTTTGGTACGTGTGTTCATGGGTGTGGAGATGGGAGGGAGCACGGCAAGTCAAAGCAACTAGAAGAAAGCCAGTCAGTTGAAGCAGAGGGAAAGAGTGGGAACATCAAAGAGGTGAGGCTGGAGGGGCCCAACATTGATGGATTTTAAAAAACCAGGTGTACAGCTTTGGGCTTTACCGAGTAACGCTAACCCATTTGAAGTGGTATGTGTAGTTAAAATAGTGATAACTACAATTGCATTTTGAAAAGGCTTCTCTGGCACGTTACTGGAGGACGGAACTGCAGGGAAGCATTATTGGATGCCAGGAGACCAGGGATGTAGGCCCTGTGGTTTTGTACACAGTGGAGGGTGAAAGATTAGACTTGGGTGATGGCCTGAGGCAGATTTGTAACACACTTCAAAAAAAAATGTATTATTGAAATGCAATTGACATACGGTGTTATATCAGTTTCAGGTGTACAATTTATAACATACTTTGGAGGTAAAAATTAACAACTGGGTGAAGGCTTTGATATGAGGTAAATGAGAGGGGATGTCAGGGATAAAATGGGAGATTGGGAGCTGGGGAAATCTGGAGGTTGTTGGGATGAGATGGGAAAAGATCACAAGTTTGATTTTGACATGTTTTACTTGATGTTTCTTTAAGACAGACAAGAAGCGGGGCGCATGGGTGGCTCAGTCAGTTAGGCATCCGACTCTTGATTTTGGCTCAGGTCATGATCTCACAGTTCTTGAGAGATCAATCCCTGTGTCAGGCTCTGTGCTCTCAGTGCAGAGCCTCCTTGGGATTCTCTCTTTCCCTCTTCCTCTGCCCTCCCCTACTGGTTCATTCACTGTCTCTCTCAAATAAATACGTAAACATTAAAAAAAAAAAAAAAAAAGACAGATTAGAAGAAATACCAAACACATAGCTGGGTCTACAAGTGGGGAACTTAGTGGGACTTCTTGAGAGGCAATTATGTCTTAAGGAGTGCTCTGCATAAAATATATGCCAATAATTTCCAGGAATTCTAATTGAAGAGCAGTTCGTATAGATATGTTGGGAAAATTCAAGGTGAACCAAAGTTCTAAGGTATTAGATAAACAATCTCTCCTACTTCGGAGTCTGGTAATTTGCAAATCCATTTCTATTCTAAATGCTGTTATAACTCTCTGAACTGCAAAATCTGAAAATATGACTCTCCTGGACTTTTTAGCAAACCACAGAAGTGATAATGTAAGTATAGGATAAATACCTAAAATATTTAACAATCGGTACATTTGGATTCTGGCCACAAATAACCAGTAAGACCATCCCACTGCATCTAGCTGACTGCCAACCCCATCCCAGTAATGGAGTCTCATTCTCTAATGGTAAAAGTTCCTAATTGAAAACAGAGTGCAAATATTAGAAAGTAAAAGAGTGTTAATGGTTCCTGCTTTTAGTCCAATAATGTCGTTCACACATAAGCATTTTTTTTTAATACGTTGAGAAAACTAATTGGAGGGGAATAAATTACCCTCACTCTAATCTGTTCAAAGAAGGCTGTGGGAAAATCAAATTTATTTAGAGATATGTTCCTAAAACATCATGCCTGCATTTCAATTTTGGAATTTCTTTTTTAAAGTAGATAATCAATGCCATCACTTTATTTAAATCTTCGCAGACTGTATTTGCTTCAAGTAACATGTACCTATAAGTCACAGCTCTAATTTTCTCTGTGATCATAAAGGAAACAATAAAAATGACCACAAAGCTAAGTGAACTCTGAGCTTCTTGCTTCTGAAACTAATGGAAAAGCGAATAGTACATTCTTCGTTTGAATTGACAAAATTGTCTTATTTCGCTTTCCCATTTTCACATATTGCTAACAGAGGCTTCTGAAATTTCTTTCACTACACTGACTGGATGTATTCTTCCTTTTCTTAACCACATCCTTTAGTGTGTTAGATCTCAGTTTAGGGTAGTAGTGAAGTGCAATAGTAAAAGGGGGTACAATGAGCCCAGTGACTGGAAGAAGTCGGATCTGTTTATTCTGGTAAAAAAAAAAAAAAAAAAAAGAAGGTTTTTCTGTTGTATGGTGGAGTTAACAGTGCAAAGAGGGAGGAGGGCTTTGCTTTCACAATCTCTGCCTCTATTCCCTAGAAGAGTAAAAAGCATAACAAGAAAAGGCAGATTTCCAATAAAATTTCACTGCCTACGCAGATCTTTGTGCTGCTCAAATGAAAGAAACTCCTTACTTTCCTTATCACCTCCACAATTCAACACCCTCAATTTCACCTTCTCTCAATTCCCACTGCGCCACTACACTCTTATTAGAAATTGTAACAAAAGTAGACCAAATAAAGTTAGGGGTCAGTCTGAGGTTGAGCGTTGGGCCATTCAATTGACCAAGAAGCTTCCAGTAAGAATGAACAATATACAGCAGAACAATCATAGATTAAATTGTGTTGTGCACAACTGCTGCAGCCCCTCTGTAGGAAAAGCTATCTCTCATGACTGGGTAAATGCCCTTCCCAGTGGAGAATCTTGTGATTGTGTGAAAACAATTGGCTATTCTCTCTCTCTCTCTCTCTCTCTCTCTCTCTCTCTCTCACGCGCACACACACACACACACCATGACTTTCATGTTAACTGCTAAGAGCCTACATTAAAAAGTTTCTTTCTTTAAAAATAAGAGATACACAATGTTATAAAAGACATCTAAGATGGACATGGGAGTGGAAAGTAATCTAAGAAAATAACCAATTCTTACTTACAACTTGGTAAGTTCAAGACGCTCACTGCAGCTAATACTGGAACAGCATTTCATAGAACTCTTAATTCTCAAAAGCGGGTCTTACGGTATGGTCTGGTAGTGCAAATATTAGAAGTGAAAACTTTGAGTTCCCCTCTTAATTCCCTCCTTGTTTCTAGGGTCTCACGCTGTCCCGTATGTTGCATATACAGGGAATCTTCAAAACCTTCTTATTTCTCTGCAAATACTCTATATTTTGCAGAGAGCAGAGATGTCGGTGTGCTTTTAGTGTGTCAACAGTGCAGAGGCTACATACAGCTAGGACAGACACCACAGCAATCTAACCACTTCTCCTGGCCCGACTCCTATATGCTAGCACAGGACACATTGATTTCAAGCAACATAAAAAAAATTCTAATACAACACTTTATTGGGGTGGTAACAGATTTTGGCCTCTTCTGTGAGCATACTTCACAGCACTGTTTTAGGGTACAACTTCCGATATTGGACCCGTGCAGTTCTTTGTTTGCATAAAGATGTTTCAAGGGCATTCAAAATACAACCCCCCAAATACCTCCTTTTCTGTTTTCTCAGGGCCTGAAATTACATGTGTATACATATATGTATGTACATATGACATGTACATATATACATATACATACACACATGTGAGTGTGTATATGGTCTCTGTCTGTATGAAAGCCTTCAGTGCTTTTTGGAGACCTGCATTTAAACAAGGTTCAGGCCTAGGAACACTAAAATACTAGTCAGCTTGCGTATTAGTTTGTCAACACTCATAGCCACCCACCAAAGAGAGATTTCTAAGAGAAGGGAGGACCAGAAGAAGTAAACTCTTATAAAGGTAACAGTGACAGAAAAACATCAAAACATGAGCTTGAGTTTGAAGGTCAGTGGATCAACAGGACAGTTCCATGTAAAGAAAATAAAGATAGATGAGTAAAGGCATGAAGAATAATCCATGCCATCATAAAAATCTTGTTTATCTAGTCCTATGGATCTCCTCAGGGTGAGAACACCACTAGAGAATATTTTGGGAAGGGATGGGTACACTCTGGTTTGTCACAGTTACTGGGACAGGAGAGTATGGTCAGCTTTCAGTGAGGAGAAGCAATGCTAGTTAACGAAGAATTTTCCCAAATAGCCCACACGACATGCAATGTCCCACTGAACTAAACCTATAGTGAATACCAGCCTATAGAATATGCTACATAATCATAATTAAACATTTTATACGAATTTCCACTGAAAGCCCAGAGATTGACAATTAAAGTTGCTGCGGCAAGTAATTTAATCATTCCACGTAGTCTGTCTCCTAACTCCAGAATTGATAGACCACGATAGTAATAGAAAATAACCTTAAAGAGGCAATATCAGCATAAATCAATAATTTTCATTTTAGAAATGTTTTACCTGTTATTATTGATGATATGGTGGGTAACCTGCAGAATCCCTTGAAGTAGAGTTCACACTAGTAACAGGATGAAACTATTCCATAAAATAGGTTTAGAATTTTGGTGCAAGTATATTAATAGTATTTATTCTCTCATTTGCAGAATATCACACTTCCACATTTTCTCCATCCTGACAGTCTATAATTTGAGTTGGCATATTTTCCCTGGAACGATTCCCATTATATCCTTTATCACATACAAATAAGTCTGGTTTGTAATTATCCCAACATACTTTCAGTCTATCCTGTTCTTTCACCTTCTTATACTTCTTGTATAGAATGTTTTATTTGTCTTCAATCTAAATTTATTCGTTACATATACATGCAAGCTTCTGCTACTTTAATATATGCTGCAGTGAAGACATCCTCAGACATTAGTAGAGTTGCAAATCACAAATTAATTTTAGTTTACTGCTCCTTTTCATTACAGATATATTTGGTAACTAAACTATTGATGAATTACATACATTTCAGGGTTACATACATTTCACAAAATGTTTGCTGTTAAAAAAGAGACTAAGAGGGTTGAGAACCACGGTTTGGTCCACAGTGAGCACTCAGTGGATGATAGAAGATAAAAAAGTCACAAGCCTTCTGCTTCTACCTCTGTACCATTTCATTTCATGACTATCGTGTGGAGCTGATACTCTGATGGCCAGAAAGAGTTAACTCCCCTAACTACCCAACTTACTACATGGGAGCTGAATGAGTCAGGAGATCAGGTTTCTAGTTTCTGCTCTGCCACTAACTACCAGTGTGACCTTTAGCTGCTCACAGTGATCACCGTGGGTCCCTATTTCCTTAACTGTAAAATGAGGGCATTGGAATAAATTACTTTAAAGGTCCTTTCCAGCTCTATAACAAAATGCATAATTTTGATTCTAATACTTAGGCAACTGATCAGAAGAAACTGATGCCTTTAACAAATGTATATAAAATATATCCTGTGGGTCTCAATTATATTTCCAACCACAATATTTCTTTTATTCAGTCTAAAGACTCAAGTCTTTAAAAAAATGTCACATCCTATAGAAAATAAAAAATGTTTCCTCAAAAACGAAGTACCCCTACACTTTCAGTAGTGAGCACATGTATTATGAGAACATAGTCACCACTCTGAGGGGGGACACCTACTTTGTTGCCATTCTGCTCACTGCGGTAAAAGTTACAGTTTTAGTTTTGCTTTGAATTCTTGAAATCAAAATGATCTTCTCTGCTTTTCCAATCATATATTTTTAGCAGCTCTAACCTTCCCCACAGAGGTTTTCTAATAGTCCACAGAACTAACAACGCAACAAAATCTATATACAACTAAACACTGACTATAAACAAGGTGTTTAACAGCCAGTGGTATGGTGTGAATCAACTTCTTGTTCAAGTAACTATTTCATCCACAACCAATTTTACCCTAGAGCTTTTGAAAAACACAATAGAAATCTGTTAAATTGCCAGTCTTGCTGAACTTCAACTATTTTATCTAACCAGGTCCTCGGTAACAATAGATACTTGAGAGCTTCTCTTCAATGAAATGTACTTTGATTTGGAGCATAGGAACAGAGATCAAATGGGCCAAACACCTTATTCTGGTGGTGTTTCTCCTTTAGAAAGTACCTATGTAAGGCATAGGACTATCACCTTAAGACATACATATGTGTATGCTTTAGTAAAATCTCATGCTTACAGATTCAGCTTAGTAAACCAGAATATTCCTGTTGGGATTTCTGGAGTACCCCACTATCATTTAAAAAAAAAATATTAATCACCTAGCTTACATGTAAAGTGGGACTGAATTTCTCCAATTTTGATTGAATGACTTTTATTTTTCCCAGAGACATGTCTAATTCTTAAAACATATTCATTAGATAGGTATACAGTCAAGTCTTGATCATGTTTCTGTGAATTACATGTATTCTACCGCGAAGCTGCCAGGCCAGGTTTGCTTATTTCTATCACCCGGCTCATTTCTGGGCAGCCTGCCACCTCCCTTTAAATCGTTTTTGGTGTTTGAGGTATATAAACTCATTTAAAAATTAACCTAAATGAAACAAAATAATTAGAAAGGCAACTTGCCCACAATAACAATGAAACTCTTTTTTAAACCAAACATGTAATACGTTCCAAAGACAAAAACAAATGACTTTTTAAATAACCATGATTTTGGATTATCTTTGCCTCTATTCTTCTCATTAACATGAATAATTCAGGGTGCTTACTATACATAGTGAAACTATTTCCCCTCAATAATTCATTTTTAGTATTCAGTAAAGTAAGATCTAACACATCCTTATGTATTTACAAGGGTTTAAATTAAACCATATTTTTAAAGGCAACTTAACTTTCAAACTTATCTATATAGTTTGGGTTCATTCCCTTCAGTGCTATCCTGGTAATAAGTAAAGAGAATCTTATGCTTTCAAGGCAAAAGCAGTATAGAGCAGTGTAGCAGGTTAGAAGGTAGAAACCTCACGTCTCTTTGGTTCTTGATGTTCTTCTAGTACATATAAAGTATTTGCAAAGTGTGGGCAAGATTGCCAATATCTTTTTCCTTAAAAATATGAAAGTGCTTTAGAACACTACACCTAGATTTGAATAAAAAGAATTTCCCAACATTCTGCCTGCATCAAAGGAACAACATAGTTATTACGCAACTTAATTTCGAGTGCTAAAAACATCCTAACGTTCCAGGTGTAGCTACAGCAAACATCCCTAAATGTGAAAGGCTTCTTGGATTTGGGGGGCAGGACTCAAAACCCCAAATATTGTTCCACTGATGACATAAACAAGATGAGGGGTGTGAATCTACCCCCTGGTTACATACAAACGCATCCAGGTTCCCAAACACAAATATAAAGACTACTTACAGAGACATGTTATTGATATGCTAGGTGACACCTAAACCCCGATCTATGTGGGAAACAATGTGTATATCCTAGGTCTACTTAATTTGGGGTTTGGAATATTAAGCTCCCGTTTTGTAAATTCTTCCTGGGAAGATGTTTTATCCTTCTGGAAACACACTAAATTTTTGGAGTCACGGGGCTGTTTAATGCACTGCTTCAGAGCACCAAATGCTACCCTTGTGACCAGCAAGAAAGGGAAAGAATGTCATCAGGAGGAGCTCGCAGCTGTACTAATTCTCAGCTTCTGTTTGGTAACAAAAAGGTGGGAGTGGGGGGACAATCAGGTTTCACTGGAGTAGACACACCAGCTTTGGCCAAAGGCTTTAAAACTTTTTTGATTTCTTCTTTCATTGAAAATAAAAGGAGAGGAGTTTATAATATAACAAGCCAAACACGGCAGTCGCCAAACTTGGGTCAACATCAGATACCATGGCAGATTTCAGGATATTCATGGAAATGTATGAAATGAGGATGTATGTTTTGATACCTGTGAAAATAAAACATTGCGTTTTAAGTAAGTGGGAGAGAACAGATGGTTGGTAATGATTTAAAACATTTATGTATTTGGACTGTCACCAAGCCTCTGTATTAAAAAATATGGTGTTTAGTCAGTACATACCAACATCTATCTGCAAGGTGTTCATTTTCTAGAGGATGCTACTATAATAAAGGAGATAAAACTCAAATGAGGCAAGAGGAAAATCCTTCCTGCTTTCTCAGAGCATGCAATGTGTGCCATTTCTCACTGACTATATTCAATCAAAATGTTGTCTGTGTGACGAGAGGATTTTCATTTTTCTTCAATAACTGGTCAACTATAAGTGTCCAGGATTGTATTCCTTCTGAATGCATTGGCTAGAATTCTAATTTTGTTCTGTGTATTTGATTCCCTTTGACCGAAGCCCTTAAAACCCCCTTAAGCGAAAACAAAATTGGGTAGTCCAGGGTAGTCTTGCCCATGAAGAAGGATAACAGGCATAGTGTAGACAGGCATATGGTGTTATGATTATGCACTGGAATTGGCAGGTGCCAGACCACTGATTCAGGAAGACAGATAAATATTGGATATTGTCACATTGTATTTTGGTGAGTATATGTGAGTCCACAAGAAGCCTTTGTCCGTTAAACCCAGTGAAACAGTGACAGACAGAACTGTACACAGAGAGATTAATGCAATGTTTGGAGTTAGAGCGAAGAAAAATAAACACTGTGAACAATACTCTTAATTACTATCAAAACTACTGAAGCGGAGTCCCATTAAACATCTCCAGTGTTTTGATTTGGTTCTGATAACATAGTGGGGAAAAAGTCACACAAACACAAACTACATCATGTACTTGCCATCCCTTTCAAAACCCTGGAAGATTCGGGAACAGTTTGCTGGTGGGAGGGAACTGGGGGGTAAACCGCAGGCAGAGGAGCCAGGAGGAGCAGCCGTTCAGGCTTTGCACCTGTGAACTTACTTGGAAATAACTCCTGACAGTCATCAGACAGAACACCTTTTAGCTCTCTAACAGAAAGTGCTGGCAGACAGGATGTTCAAACGGGGCAGAAGAGCGAGCGGGTAACCGTGACCGTAGGAAAGTAACGGCAGCAGCAACACAACAATCACGCCGGTCCTACTCTTCCCCAACCCACTTCATCCCTCCCCCCCCCCCCCACGCCACCCCTCCCAACCCCTTTGCTGGAGCCCGAACGACCCGGGCTCTGATTCTCCTAACTTCCCTCCCGCACTGCCCGCAGCCTTCGCAAGAGCTTTGAGCAAAGTCTTGGAGCGTGAGGCCGATGCAAAAGAGGCATCGCTGCAGAGATGCTCATCTTTCTGCCAAACACGCTGGAGGACCGGATAAACCGGCATCAGAAACTCAATACCGTGCCCTGGGTGTCCTCCTTCCAGCCTCTGCTTGCGCCAAGTGGGGGCTGGCACCGGGCATCCCGGAGCCCGGGGCGCCCCGCCGGACCCAGGAGTCCAGCACAGGTAAAGTTCGGGCGCCCGTCCTCCTCCGCGCCCTTCTCAAAGTCCTCCTGTCCCCTCTACCTCCCGGCCACCCCGCCCCTCCAAGCAGGTCCAGTAAAGTGAACGGAAGTGGGTTCACACATTGGGTGCGGAGCGAGGGGGAGAAGGGGTACAAAGGCAAAGAAAGATGCCTCGCTCATCCAACAGAGGTGAAGTACCTGAAAAGGTGAGG
>NW_024412397.1:45381997-45413928 GCF_014898765.1 Herpailurus yagouaroundi | reverse complement strand
CCCGCCTTTATCTCCCCAGCCGCGCGCCGCCCGCCCCGCCGCCCGCCGCTCGGCCTCGGTCGCCCTCTCTTCCCCGACTTTCCGGCTTTTCCTCCGCCGGCCCCTCGCCCTCCCTCCCGACCCCGGCCCGGTCGAGGCTCGAGTGCCATGCGGTCTTGGTCTGGGAAGTAATTATCCTCGCCCTTTCTTAATTCACCTTCCCCTCTTCACCTCTGCCCCGTCTCGGATTCCTTTCCCAGGTGTTCTACAAACACCCGAAGGACAAATCAATAGGTTGGCAGGTTATTGCAAACGTTGACTTCAGAGTCTTAGGATTTCTTGTGCTTCGCATATTGTATATATTTAGATTTACATAAACACCTTTTATATATGTATATTTATACACACACGTATGCACATATTGATGATGGTCGGGCGGTAGGTGCCGTTAGGAATATGTGCCGGGGGTGAGTTCAGTAGCAGGTTTCTGTAAGGCAAGGGCTTCCTTCAAAAAGAGCAGTGGCCATTTACCATATTCCAGACCTCAGAGATCTCTCAGGCCACGCAATTCAAAATCCAGCAAGCTGAAGTGGGCAGTTTGCAAAGGGCTTTGCAAAGACCCAAGACTGGGATCAATTTTCTTTTACGGTTAAAGGAAACGAACCAACGGTTCGTGGGGATTTAAAAAGATTAAATCTTTAAAAGACTTAAAAATTAGTTCCAAACATTATGCAAGCAACACTTTGACCAAACTAGAGCCAGTAAAGTAGACAAAACCCTTGATGGGGCGTTGACTTGGGCAGTTTTTATGAATTAAAGGAAGACGTTTGAAAAGTGGTAAGTGGTTAAACCTACCACGCTGCTAATTAGAATATATATATTTTTCAAACTGAGCTGTTACCAAGTTTCTGCATTTCCAGTTGGTCTTAGTCTTACTGGTGGCTTAGAAATAACATGGGGTGATAAGGAACTTCGGTTCATTGAGGAAATGCTATTAGAGGAATTGCTTATGCCTGATCCAGGGCTCTTTGAAACAGAGCCTGATTTTTTTTCTAAGAGTTTTATTTTTAATTTATATGTCTGCTGGTTTGTTATTAATATTTAGCTCCGATAATGTCTGTCTTCCATGCAGTGAAGGTTCTTATTCACCACTAGAGTGTACCTCTTTTCCTGCAGTTGGACTTTCAAAGAAACAAGATGGAGTCCCTGAGCTGTTATTAACTGGTAGGCAGTTGATGAGTGCTTGTCGAATGAATTAACCGGTTTCACTTAGTCACTTTCAGTTTGGTCCTATGGGTGTCATTCCATGTTCTATGCACTCTTGGAGTTGTAACCATCATTACATAGAGCAGTGAAGAAATTGCAGGCTGGCTCAGAAGAGCTGCATTCTGCTTTTTGGCTGCTGAAAGTCAGACAAGTTTTGTTACCGGTACCTTCTCATTCGCAAAATAAAGGAGCTGAGCGAGAATATCACTATAACTCTATTATTTCCAAAGTCTTAAAGTTTTTGTAGCTCCTGGGGGAAACTGGGTAGGGTCAGGTCAACTTCTGAATGAATTTGCTTGATTGGTGGGCTGCTAGGCATTGCGAATCCCTTGTTGGATGAGACTCTATTTCATTCATCTACCATACCAGATTAAACACTTAGAACTATGAGCTGTCTTCTACTCCTGATCTTTTGTCCAAAGCCATTAAAGATATTTTTAATGACTAAGAAAATTGAATTTTGTTAATATCCGAGGTTGATGAATAAAGGATCAAAGAATCACCTGAGTGCATACCAAGCATCGTAAGATACATTTTCTCACGGCATTTGATTGGGAGTTATATGGTTAAGTGAAAATACTGCCGTTTTAAAAAATTTTGTAGTTAAACTAATTTAATTTTTACATAGTGAATTATTTCTGAAACATTGGTTCACAGCATGTTTCTAAACTCTCTAGTCTATTAATTTTGTTTAGTTCCTTGAATGCCTTAAAATGTTTAACTATTGACTGTTTCTGGGCAAGTATGAAGCTTCTGGATCATTGATCCTTTAATGTGTAGGTTAGTAACAATTATAGTCATAAAAGGAGTTTCTGCATCAAATTATGAGTGCTTTTGTGGAAGGAGGACTTCACCATCATAAGGCAGATAATTATTGGACTAAAGCATAAGAAATGCAGTCAAATTTGACTTTGAAAATATAAGTAATAGTATTAAGAATGAGCCCAGCAAGCTGCTTATGTTTTGTGAGAGATGTGTGTAAGGAAAACAGGGGTCGAGGGTAGGAAATGAGTAAAGAAGGGTATTTTTCTGGTATTGCATGTGCAAAACAGCTACTTTAGGTGTGAGCACAGTACTAGTATGAGATAGCTCTTAGTATTGTTGAGTTTGTGTTTTTCTTTAGCCATGCACTTCTCCATGATGGCTTGTCTTAATGAATGGCCCAAATAATAATTCAGCAGAAATACATTAAGCACAATGTACAAGGCCATTGAGGGTTGCAAACACCTCTAAACCATCTGATTTTTGGTCCCAACTGTTTTGTTGAGGGAAAGCAGAGATATGTTTACTTGGGAAGAAGTACTCTTACATGAGTCAACAGAGGATAGTCCAGTAGCTACGGGAACTTCTCTTGCTGTTATTCTGTACAGCAGGAGTAAAACAAGAAAAATAATGAAAGAACATGATATATGTTGATTCACAAGCAAGGGAGCACAAGCTTTCCCGCTAAGCCAGAAGGGGAGAATAACAGAACCCTTGTAATGGATGATAGAAGGCATTTTATCCAGACTTTTCTGAGGGAAAAATAAAAACAAACAACTTTTAAAGAAAAAGAGGTTTAAAATGGTTTTTAAAAAGCTTAAGCTAGTGAGATGAAAAGGAAAAAAGTGCTGGAGAACAGGATTTAGATCTATGAAGATGAGCAAGTCTTCTCTCCCTGGGCTCTGTTTTCTCATCTGTAGTCCTTGAGGTCATTGAACTGGACAGGCCTAGAACTCTTCCACCTTCTAGAACCCTGCAACGTCTGGTCATGATCACTTATTTTGATTACGCTATTCAGATGATTATTCAACTTCACATGTCAGTTCATCTGCATAGTGACGCCCAAAGCATATTCGAATCACAAAATAAAAGGCGAGTGTAGGCTTTTTTTCTCAGTAGATGAAATTCAAAACAAAAATGGGAACACGCTAAAGAAATGTGGTACTGATGACCTGAAGTTGATATACAGGATGTAGAATGTGGTATCCTACGAAGTCGAACTTCCTCTCTGAAAGTTAAGATGAAAACATCCTATTTTCATGTCAGGAATAAACAGGGCAAAGGACAAAGCATTAAAATTTTACAGTCAAGGAGGAGTCTGGAAGTATAATGATTTGACTCCGTGCTACGGTGTAGCAAATTTTGCAGTTTGAGGTAGACCAAAATTAGTATATAATGGGGAAAAAAAGAAATGCCACTTGACTCTGTGGGCAATGTCTTTACCATTTTTTTTTTTTTAGAAAAGAAGCTATTTCTTTGCAAATTAAGAAAAATATCAAGAATCAGATATATATAACTAAAACACAAGTTAAATATTCAGAAAAATATTGAAAAAAAAACGCACAGGGAAAAATACATGGAGAAAGCACAGGATTAATAGTAAATGAGGAAGAACTGTGATCCCTAAAGAATGAAAACCTTTATATGAAAAAAAAAAAAATGTTGGCCAAACAGAAAAACTAAAAGGTAATTATAAGTAAATAAAAATGAAACAAGATGTGTTTTATGAAATGAAAATGAAACAAGATGTATAATAATACATATAATAAAACAAGATGTTTAATATAATTTATTATACATCTGCTGCCCAAATACAGCAATGATTCAAGGTCAAATAAATTAGAATAGTCAGCACCTAATAGTCTTAGTAAATAGAGCAGGTCAATAAATATGTATTGATTGGTTGATTGAATAAGAACTGCTTGCAGTTATTTTAGGAAAACCAAAGTCCATAGGGAAGTTATGTATGTCATTTCTGAAACTAAACAAGTATGAATTTCCTTTCAAAAATAACAAAAAACAAAACCTTTCCAATGGCCACTTTTTAAGTCCTAAGCAATGAAATTTTATGAAAAATTTATATCATGTTTATGTATAGAAAAACCAAAATTGGAAATTCATAAAATGTGGAAATATAAGTGTGCCTTTTTATAAAGAAATTATATTTTACATCTTTGATGATTTTTGACGGGTGATTGGAATTGCAAAGATTCCAATCTTTGAGTGATTTACCAAAAAAAAAAAAAAAAAAAGCAAAACTTTTCTCTAAAATGGTATGTGGATGCATACATTTTTTATTTTCTAAAGTGGGTTTCAGTTTCTGAAATGGGTGGTCAAGATATTGACAGATGACTTCAAGACCCCAAGTGAAAATAAAAAATAATTTGCAATGGTCCGAATTGATGAGGGGCCTGCCATACTGTAAATTTCAACAGTATCTTGAAAAGAACGTGTGATGGAGATTTCCTTGAGAAATATTTTACTAGTTAATTCACCAACCATGGCTGTCCAGTCATTGTGGACACTCCGTGTTGGTGCCCTGGGTACAAAAATTAATAAAATGAAGTCCCTTTTAATAAAGTGGTAACTAATGGATTCACATCACATATCATTACATTTAGAAATGTTAACTAAGCTTACAGGAAGAAAAGGGAAGAATTGTTGGAGTAAAAGAAAAGGAAGAATTAAAATCGCTTTATATGGTTTCTATTCAATGATGTGTGTCAATATGTGCGTGCGTGTGTGTTTGAAAGGGAGGGAAAAAGCAAGCAAGCTTTTAAGAGATTTGATGAAATCAAGAGAGTATGTCAATGATGTATCCTAAGATAAAATATGGCATTTGAGGGCAGAGAGTAATTCTAAATCCACCCCTCCTATGCAATGAAATATTTCCTTGTCCAGCACTGGGAGTATTTGTGATATACGGCTCACCTCACCAAATCTAATATCATTTCAGCCCTGAGGGACTCAGACCATGGTGACTGTCCTAGCCTTTCTGAAGACTTTTTGTTGACTGTTCATTCAAAATGTGTATTGTTAACGGGAGGACTTTTTTAAGTGAAGGTAAAGAAAAATTTTTGAAAACCAATGTATAAGATGAAAAATAAGTATAAAATTTAAGAAATCTTATATTTGGTAGCCTCAGAAAATTTAGTATGTAATATCAGCAAGGTATTACAAATATTATATTCTGAAGTTGATACTCAAAATAGCTAAAAACAGAGCAAATTCAGGGATCATTAGACACACGCTATTTATTTATTTACTTATTTATTTATTAATGTTTATTTTTATTTTTGAGAGAGAAAGAGAGCATGAGCGGGGGAGGGTCAGAGAGAGAGGGAGACACAGAATCCAAAGCAGGCTCCAAGCTGTGACCACAGAGCCCCACTCAGGCTCAAACCCATGACCCTGAGATCATGACCTGAGCCAAAGTCAGAAGTGTAACTGAGTGAGCCACCCAGGTGCCCCGACACAAGATATTTATTTAGTTGTTTACATCTGAATCTATGTCAACATGTCAGTGCATGGTTATTCTAAACACTTTGCCTATTTGGTTTATTTAGAAGTCTTTTTCCCCTCTTGCATTGAAAAAAGGAATTGAAAAATTCTTTCCTAGTTCTTAGGAAAGAGGAAGAGAAAGAAGTTAGTATCCATTAGATATTTACTTTTTTGGGTTTGTATTTGTGAGAGGTAATGACAGTGGAATTTAAAACTTGAAAGACTGACTTATTTTAGGGGGAAAAAAGGCATTATTTCTGTTTATAATTGTGAAAGCAACTTGAACCCTAGGTATTAAGGTAAAGGTAAAAATAAACAAGTTCTGGATATGATCTCTTGCTAAAGTCCATCCTTCAATACATTTATTAACACACATTGCCATCCAAGAATAAACTTTTCAAGGAGAAATGTCCTTTATGCAACTCCTTCCAAAGGTTGTCATATTTAAGTTCATGCAGAATCACAGATTTCAGCATTTACGAGTTAATTGTTAAAATGTTAGGAATATCTCCATGATACGATATCGCTATTACCTCAAGATCTCTTAGGTGCTTCATCTTCTCTGTCTTCTCTGGGTTCGTGCTCTATGTTCTAGCCACTGTGCTGAGCCCTTTAATTCTTAATTTCAAAATACCAATATTATTTTGAAATACCCTCCATGCACAGAGTAAATCTGTAGTATAGTTATTGATTTCACATAATTTCTCAACGTTGAGTGACCATTTTAGAAGCTTTCACAACCTCACAGCTGATACATCTTTCATGTTTTATTTTTCATTTTGATGGGAGGGACCGTTTAACGAATCTGCACATGGATGTTCAATCTGCATTTTTCAGCCACGTTTGACTACACTTCATGAAGTACTAAATCACTTACACATTATGCAAATGTCCTGAAACTACAGAACTCTCTCGTTATTTTTTCTCAACCACCACTGAAAACAAAGGAGTAAATACCAGTATATTATCTTTTGAACACTGTCTATACTTCTGGGTTAGACGTGCGAATATCTTCCCCAGCTTAGGAGCTTGTCCATGTCTACTGTCAAGCTAAATGGAGACTTTCATAGGAGAGAAAAGGGAAATATGTCTCAGTGTGATGAACAAGCAGGAAGGAGAGCAAAGCCTTTGCATAAGGATGTAGAAACAAATATGTCCCAGTCTGACTACTACAAATATGGTAATACCAGGAATTAAAGCATAAAAATGGACTGTTCAACAGGCACTCCCTTGCTATAAGCTTCTAAATCACCCTTCAGATTAAATGTGATACTAGGGTATTGCTTTTCACCATAATGAATAACCATAGGTGGTGAACACATGAAAGACGACAGCTTCTAGGATGGGCAGCACTCAGCACAGCAATGATCTTTACAAACAATGAAAAAGCATTGAGATAGGAAGGAAAGGAAAAGCCCAGTGTTTGTAATTCCTACTTTTCTGAAATATGTAGACAGCATGTCTGTTGACAGAAAGTACTAGCAAATATTTATAGGTACCATTGCCTACCTTAGGTAGTCTGTCACTTTAGCAGATTAAACTGGCCTCTTAAGCATTTGTTTTAAATTTTAAATTGGACCTGCATGAGAAAAATGATTGTCCTCACATCATTTTTCTCATCTGCAGGAAAATAGAAAACTAAGTAGGATGTGGCATAATAATTTGTGACTTTTATCCACTGTATACATATAACTTGCTGCTGGGAATGAAGTCAATGAAAACAGAACAACGACACCAACAAAATTAGAGATGTGGAGGTTTGGTATTGCTACCTCCAATTTACAGATAAACCTGTTGAGGGTAAGCTAATCCCAGGAATATTCTTACCAGTTGTTCTGCCCAGTTCTGAGCTGCATAATCTCAGGAATCCATGGAAAATGGAAAGAGAATTGGTCAGAAAACAACATAGTCATATCAAGTGCCTGGCATACTGTAGGTGAGCATGATTTGTTTATCGACAGAATCAAATGAGACTTAAAATAAAATCCATGGAAAAGACCAAATAATCTAGTACTATTTAAGCTGTGTCTTCAAGATTTTTTAAAAACTGAAAAATATTTTAAGGAAAATGGGCTAAGGGTGATAGCATCAAGGATTATATAATATATATATATATACATATATATATATATATATATCATATCTTTTGCTCATTTATTTACCAAATATTTATTAAGCACTTCCCACGCCCATAATTGCTTGGGCATGTAAACAAGAAAAATGAGATCTCTGCCTCTATGCTGTTTACACTCCAGTAGGAAAAGGACACTAAGCACATATACAAAATAAACAAACATGGTAAGTAAAGACTGGAAGTTTCCATGAAGGAAATGACCAGGATTATATGATAGATAATAGAGGAAAGAGGGTGCTGAGGTCAGGAAAAGAGATAATATTTGAGCTGAGTCCTTAAAGATTAAAAGTAAACAAAGCCAAAGCCTAAGGAACGGTGTTCCCAAGCAGAAGGAGCAGCATATGCCAAAGCCCTGAGACGAAAAAGAGTTTGGTGTGGTTAGAGAATAGAAAGGAAGTCAAATGGACTGTGGCAGCTGAGACATCATGAATTGAGGCTAAAGAAGCAGGAGGGCCCAGTTCATGGAGAGCTGTGGGACATGATAAGATATTCACATTTTCTTTTATGTGCAGTGGGAAGTCACTAAAGGGCTTTAAGCATAGTCAAATCTATTTTTATTGATAGTGAATGTAAATAAATGATAGTTTGAATTAATACAGAGGTTGTATTATTGTTTCATGGATTGGAACATCTTTTGAAATAGAATGTTTCTCCTTTTTTTTTTTAATTTTTTTTTATTTGACGTTTATTTATTTTTGAGACATAGAGAGACAGAGCATGAACGGGGGAGGGTCAGAGAGAGAGGGAGACACAGAATCTGAAACAGCCTCCAGGCTCCGGGCTGTCAGCACAGAGCCCGATGCGGGGCTCGAACTCACGGACTGTGAGATCATGACCTGAGCCGAAGTCGGTCGCCCAACCGACTGAGCCACCCAGGCGCCCCAGAATGGTTTCTCCTTGAGGAAAATTTTCTACATGGGCCTGACTTTAGGTGTGTAAATAATTAGCTTATTTATCACAATGTGAGAACTCTTATGTCCACATTACAACACACACACACAAACACACACACGCAAACGCACACATAAATATAGCAAATTTCTAGCTTACATCTTTTAAGGAAAATTATAAATCATCCTGTAGGTACATGATGAAGTTCAGGATCCGTCCTATAATTAATTCTGGTGAGGTTTTGCATACAATAATGAATGAATCTCTCATTTGGCCAAAGTGATCTCTAGAGGGAAGATTTTTCAAGGTTTCTTCAATTTTTATTATTGGCATTCCTACCAGAATTGTGGATCTCTCTGGACTTTTACACCTTGAAAGGACAGCGATCTTAGGGACTTGCTTGGTTTCATTCTTTGTTAGAGAAAAGTACCCAGCTGGAACTTCAACCCATGAAGGGGATCCCACAGACTCTCTGATGACAGGAAACAGCAGGCCTTAGCTCATCGCCTGAAGAATGCTGGCTGTGTTCCTGGTATTTGGGATCCTTTTCACTGTTTTGCAGTTGTTTTAATCATGTTATAAAATCCTAGGCTGTCCAAAACCCTTAGAGGCAACATAATTCGTGGGAGAAAATACATCCTAGAGTTATGTAGGAAATGTATCAGCTTAAAATTGCAAGAGATATGATGGGGGTGTGCTGGTTAGAGTTGCCATAACCAAGAACCACAGATTCGGTGGCTTGAACAATAGATACTTGTCTTCTCGCAATTCTGAAGGCTAGAAGTCCAAGATCAAGGTGCTCACACTGCTGATTTCTTCTGAGGCTTCTCTCTTCAGCTTATTAATGGCCATCTTCTCCCTACGTCTTCACGTGATCTTCCCTCTGTACCTGTGTCTCAAAGTCCTCTTCTTTTAAGGACACCAGTTTTGTCAGATGAGGGCCAACCCTATTTATCTTTTTCTAAGTTAATTACCTTTTAAAGGCCCTATTTCCAAATACAGTCATCTGAGGTCGTGGATTTTAGGGCTTCAACATATGAATTGGTGGGAGGGCACAATTCAGGCCATAATAAATAGTAAAAAATCTAAAAATTAAAGGGAAAGATATTTAAATTTTTAAAAAAAAATTTTTTAACGTTTATTATTGAGAGACAGAGAGCATGAGCATGGGAGAGACAGAGAGAGGGGAAGACACAGAATCTAAAGAAGGGTCTAGGCTCTGAGCTGTCAGCACAGAGCCTGATGCGGGGCTTGAGCTCACAAACGGCGAGATCATGACCTGAGCCGAAGTCGGACGCTCAACCAACTGAGCCACCCAGGTGCCCCAAGATATTTACATTTTTAATGATGAAGATTGAATCTCACTGAGCCATACTCAGTCTTGAACCTCACAATTTTCATGCAATCTAGACTGGCAGAATCCCACAGTCTACCCTATTCAACATCCCTAGTTTCTTCTACCAGTTTAAATGAAGTTTGCAATGCCTATAGTGTAACCTCAATGTTCGCAATTTTCTATAATGTAAGGACATAGCAATGGTTTCAAGGAAAGTGACTTGAAGGGTGATGGAATTGCATTACCATATGGTATTTAGATCAGGAAGGGGAAGATTATAAATATGGTAGGAAAGGAGTATACGAGGCAAAGTAATTTTAACTCCTGCATTAGAAGATCAGATTATTTTAATTTTGTTGAAACTCACTGATTATAATACTTGATCCCATCTGGTTTTTCTCTCCATTTGCTTCGAATTTTGCCCACACAACAATTCACTGTCCTGGTGCATTGTTAAAAAAAATTGTTACTTTTTCCTAACTCTCAATATCATTATGGTGAATATTTTCTGTTTGCCCCCTCCCCACATCCAAATGTCACCCTCCTCATCCTGCTCTGTGTCAGAGCGCAGACCTGTATGAAATGCTGTTTGCAGAGTTCCTTGGCCTACAGCTTCCAGCTAGGTTCTTCCAATGGGATGCTGACACAGGAGGTCAGAGAGCAAGAGGAGGGAGGGGAGTAGAGCTTTCTTCTCTTGGCTGTCTCTCTTCCAGGTTGTCATGGTGGGGGGGGGGGGTGCTAAAATGTTCTTCCAAAGGTTCCTGGGAGCTACCCCACTCCCAGCAGCCTGCTGCCAGCTCTGGGCCCTAGGACCATTCTCTTCCTGCTCCCCTCTGGGCCTACAGGTGCTAACTCTGCACCCCTTCAATTGTTTCCAGTAGCCCTGGGGTTCTACACTATTCCCAGATGATTTTCTTAAAAACTGCTCACATCTTTATAAATCATCTGCTTGTTAAACTTTCCTCAATAGACTCAGTTTTAGTATGCCACTCTACCCAAGTCTTGGCTAGCTAGACAGAAATTGTAAAGCCAGGCTTCATCTACTAAAGAATAGATCTAGAGCCAACTCAGTCACATTATTCAAAAGATAAGAAAGCAGAGTCACACCCTGATTAACTCATTTAACCATATATTTTCCACTCATTAAACATATTTATCGGGTTTACCATGCCCCTGCCATGGTAAGGTGAGGGTGATATGAGAGTACAAGGCCTGAAGGCCCTGGACATCTGCTGGAGGAAAGCAATGAGAGGCTGTCATGTTTTAGTAAGAAATGCTAGAAAGAGACAGAAGGGATGGTGGTCAAAGAACCAAGGAAAGTTCTAGAAGTGGCAACTAAAGTCAAATTTGAATAGTGGGATGAGAAAGAGGGGGAATGAGGGAAAGGGGACTTTTTTGTCATAAGAAAACACACTGAGGGGTGTCTGGCTCCCTCAGTCGGTTAAGTGTCCAACTTCGGCTCAGATCATGATCTCAGGGCTCTTGAGGGCTCTGTGCTGACAGTTCAGAGCCTGGAGCCTGCTTCAGATTCTGTGTCTCCCTCTCTCTCTGCTCCTCCCCCCACTCATGCTCTGTTTCCCTCCCCTTCCAAAATAAACAAACATTCAAAAAAAAAAAAAAACTAAGAAAAGGAAAACATGCTTAGGAAATCCAAGAGTGAGAGAGATCATGGCATGTTTGCAGGCTGGGAAGTAGCTCAGTGTGGAAAGCACTTATGATACAATGAGTGAGTAATAGGAGGTTGCACATGTTAGCAGGTGTCTTGTCTGTTGTTTTAAAGAATGTGAACTTTCTTCCAAAAGCAATGAGGAGAATGAGAACAGAAGGAAAGGATAACACTTTAGAAAGCTCATGCTGGCTGCGTGTGGAAAGCGCGCAGGGCTAGAGGCAGAGAAGGGAGTGAGGGGCCGGCACATTCATCTTGGCGAGCCATGAGGGTGGCCTGAACGAAAGCCTTAGCCCTAGGAATGGGGGAAAGCGGAGAGAATGAAGAGATGTAATCTTCGGAAAGCTTGCCAGTGGCAACCTAGGTACCTAGCACTACATTAAACCGAACTTCAGAATATACGCCGTTTTGCTTATCACCGCAAAGTTCAACTTCTTTAAACTTGTCATAACCTTTCAAGAATTTCAGTGGAGCATTTTTATTATTGCTGAACTAGCAATTTTTCATGGGAAGGCTAATGTTGTAGTCTTTATAGTGACTGGAACCTGGCCTGTCAATATAAATACTTACCATGTGAATTCATCTGCAGCCTTTTGAAAATAATATACCTTTAGCAATAATAGATTTCTACTATATGCTTTGCAAATTCACTTTATGATGCTAGTCTTAAGCAAGAATAAAATCATATAACTTAATAATAAAAAAAACAACAATTTGTGGGACATCTGGGTGACTCAGTCGGTTAAATGTTGGATGTCGGCTCAGGTCATGATCTCACCCTTTGTGGGTTCGAGCCCGCTGTCGGCTCTGTGCTGACAGCTCGGAGCCTGGAAGCCTACTTCAGATTCTGTGTCTCCCTCTCTCTCTGCCCTTCCCCAACTTGTGCTCGCGCTCTCTTTCTCTCAAAAATAAACATTAAAAAAATAATAATAATTTGTAAAAGCCCCTTGTGATGGGTATGGTATTCCAGTAATGAATTTAAAATATGTCCAAAGAATTGCTCTTTTTTACAAATCTAAAATTCTTGTAAATGTTCTTTATCATCCTTAACCCCTAAATATGTTTTCCTATATCTATTTGCTGGACATTCCAGTATACATTGAACTATGAGTAAGATATTATGCTATCTTTTGGCCAGTGTAAACTGGGGTTAGCCCAAATAAATATTTATTTATTTTTAAGACACAAGGATGTCATTTGCTAAACTACTGAGTTTTTCACTGAGTATCACCTTGGTGACTTGAAAAAAAATGCCCTCGTTCCGGAAATGTCCAAAAAAAGTTACTAAAAACACAAAAGATCATCAAAAAATATTTTTTAGTAGGAAGAAAGTACTTAGGGAAATAAAATTTTAAAAGATGTTTGAGATATGACAGCAGTAAAGACTTTTAAAAATCACTTAAATTTGAGTACGGTCATAAATTTTGACTAAGCGAATCTAACTCATTAAGTTATTAATCTCCCTCAAATCCCCAAGAAAATAGATGATCTACCGAGGAGTTTTAGATAAGATTAAGTTAAAACAACCCTTTATAAATTCCTGTTATCACTTTTAGTTGTAGCTGGCATGGAATGATATATGGCCCCATTTCAGTTGTAATGTTCAAATGTTTGTAGGTGGTTATCATGGTTTCATCCCCATTTTCTCTCTCTCCGGCTTATTCTAGGTCATCTTCATGTACCCATAGGTCACCAAAGAAGTTTAATCAGTAAATAACATGTTGTGTCCCTGATGACATTATTTGTCTTATATTTTACTATCATAAAACACTGGTGGGTAATGTTTATTTTCTTCCATACATTAGTAGAGAAAACCATTTATTTTTCTTGACATTATTTAAAAAAAATTTTTTTTAACATTTATTTATTTTTGAGAGAGACAGAGACAGAGTGTGAGCCGGGGAGGGGCAGAGAGAGAGGGAGACACAAGATCCGAAGCAAGCTCCAGGCTCTGAGCTGTCAGCACAGAGCCTGATGCGGGGCTCAAACCCACAAACCGTGAGATCATGACCTGAGCTAAAGTCGGACGGCGAACCGACTGAGCCACCCAGGTCCTCCTTTTCTTGACGTTATTTTTTTCTATTTTTCACTTATCCATGAATGTTTATGTCTTAAATAGTTATATCCTGGGACTAGTAGCACATTATTGTCTTCATTCTTGATAATATTGTTTTTCCCTTACATATGATCTTCTCTACATTGGCATCTAAAATAGTCCTCATTGAATTGTTTCGACAATAAATAGTGTCATGTCCTGAATTAACAAATCACCAAACACTTCCTATATGTTTAATTATAACCTCAAATGTTCATGTAATGTAGAATTGTAGTCCATATACTATATATTTTAGAAAAGGAAATATACAACTTAAAAATGATCAAATATATATGTGTGTATATATATACCAAAATTATACCAAATGTATGGGCCCAATGGAATAGTTCTATGATGAAGTAATTGTTTTTGACCAAAGCTTTCAGGTAAGGTTTTTATACATTTAATAAATGAAAAAAAATGGTTAATATTTTATATCTGGAGAATAGACAAGGTCATGATTTCTCTTGGCTTTACTGAAGGTTGCTGGAGGGGAGGCGGGTGGGGGGATGGGTTAAATGGGTGAAGGACATTGAGTAGGGCACTTTTGGGGATGAGCACTGGATGTCATATATAAGAGATGAATCACTGGGTTCTACTCCTGAAGCCAAGGCTACACTGGGTGTTAAGTAACTTAATTTAAATAAAAAAGAAACAAAAATGAGGTGTTTAGGAATCATTATAAAGACAACAGGTCTTATATGGAAATGCGATGGACTCAGTTATGTTTCTTACATTCTCATCCTGCTGCTCTCTTCCATATGTAGACTTCAGTTCTGAACTCAAATTCCTGGAAATAGCTTTAAAAAGTAAACTAGGGGGATTCCTGGGTGGCTCAGATCATGATCTCACAGTTTGTGAATTCCAGCCCCAAGTGGGGCTCTGTCCTGACACCAGGGAGCCTGCTTGGGATTCTCTCTCCTGTTCTCTCTGCCCCTCTGCCCCCTCAAAAACAAAAACAAAACAAAACAAAAAGTAAACAGAAAGTCAAACTCTATAGAATTTGCATGATATGTTGATAGACAAAAAATTGTTGAACAATAGACAAGAAATAGTTGAAGGGTGCCTGGGTGGCTCAGTCAATTGAGTGTCTGGCTGTTGATTTTGGCTCAGGTCATAATCCCAGAATTGTGGGATTGAGCCCTACATTGGACTCAGTGCTGAGCATGGAGCTTGCTTAAGATTCTCTCTCCCTCTGTCTCTCTCCCCCATTCGTGCTCTCTCTAAAAACAAGAGAAAAAAAATAGAAAAGAAAAAAGAATTAGTTGAACAATATTCAAATAATTTGAATAACAAATAACCACATAACAAATAACCACAATTTTAACAGCTTAGTACAACACCCATTTATTAGCCGGCAGTTGTGCAGGTCAGGAGTCTGAGCCTGGCATCACTGGGTTCTCTGCTCTGAGCTCCACAAGCTGATAGGAAGGTGCTGGCCAAGCTGCATCACCAGCTGGAGCTCAGGGTCCACTCCCATGGGTAGAATTCAGTTCCTTGTGGTTATAGGACTAAGATACTCATTTCCTTGTAAATTGTCCTCTGGGAGCCACACTCAGTTCCTAGAGGTCACGCATGTTCCTTGCTTATGGTCCCTTCCGTCCAGTCAGCATCAGAGAATCTCCCTTATGTTGGTTTTTTATCATACTTCAGACTCTCTAACTTCTCTGTCTCACCTCTGGACTCATATTTAATGGGCTCATGTGATTAGATCAGGCCTTCCCAGATAATCTCTCTATCAGAAGGGCAACTGATTTTGGAGCTAATTACACCTGCAAAGTCTCTTTTTCAGCAGTACCTCAGTTAGCATTGCACTGAATTACTAGGACATGATGTGGATATACCAGGGCCTGGGAATCCTGTGAGCTATCTTAGAATTCTACTTACCACGAAAACAAATGGACTGAAATGCTGCACGGCGAAAGGCCAAAGATGAAATAGATGAATAGGAAAGGTGGTTGTTTTCATTTTCATTCCAGATTGCTTCAAACTAATTGTATTTTTGAGAGTTGTGACATTATCAAAAAAGTGATCAAAGAGTACAGACCTTTGAAGGAATAAGCAAAACTTGGGAGAGAGCACGAAGCCTAGAGAGTGTTTCTCTCTCTGCCAAAGTTGAAGGAGCTCAAGGTGGCCTAGAAAGTTCTAAAACCCGACAGGCAGTTTTTAGAAATGCTCTAGGCGTGTTTGTAGAGTATGCCTTGTGGAAGAGCTGCACAGCCTGAAGTTCCAGATTTTGAAGCAGGAAATATCAACAGCTATAGTTTGAGCCGATAAGGATAGAAATGATTAAGATGTAGAACTTTACAGTCCAAATTTAAAGCACTTCAGTGATTGAGAATGTTTAGCAATTTTGGCACTTTGATAACAAGCAGTTAACAAACCAATTTGGACTGACTAGATCCTCGGGGACATTGGCCATGACCAACATATAAAATATGATTAGAATGCTATTATTTGGGGACAGTGAAAGACATGGCAAGATGAGGATAATACCTATAGAAAAGCAATCCTAATCTAGAAGTGAGTGGGTAATCCCGAAATATTAGTATTTCATGTGTTTTGGGATTTTTAACGACTGGTGTAGATTTACTGGCATCTTAAGATGAAATCACAGAAGTTTTTAAAAATGTATTTGTTGGGGTGCCTGGGTGGCTCGGTCGGTTAAGTGTCTGACTTCGGATCAATCAGGTCATGATCTCGCAGTTTGTGAGTTTGAGCCCTGCATCAGGCTCTGTGCTGACAGCTCACAACCTGGACTGAGCCTGCTTCAGATTCTTTGTCTCCCTCTCTCTCTGCCCCTCCCCTGCTCGCACTCTGTTTCTCTCTTTCTCTCTCTCTCTCTCAAAAATAAACATTAAAAAATTTTAAAAATAAAAATGTGTTTATTTACTGCTTGTGTGGTCTCAATTCTTCTGGTAGCATGACTGAGGATAGCAGTGTGGGTAACGTATGCACTTTTCCAGCTTTGAATAAAGGAATTTGTATTTCATTCTCGATATTTGGGGCGTTTAGTTGATACATCGATGTCCTCGTGTATTTTATTGACCTTTAACAAATCGGAAAAATGGGACAGTTGGGATCCTGGGGTTATGCTAATTCAACCTTGGAGGTTCCAGTAGAGCTGAGCTATTCCTGACTTACACTAGAAAACATGAACCACGAGAGAATCTCGCACTATACTTGTTTTGTTTTGTTTTCTTTTTTCAATGTAGAAAGGAAGGGGCTTCCGGATGGGATATAGAGGCCAAGACACCCTGTTGTCTTTCTACTGCCATGCGGGCAACTAGAACATGTCAGTCCACACCTCACTCACCGATGCTGAGCTCGTGCTGACTTGTTCTTTCCTCCAACCTTGCAGCCCAAAGCCAGCAAACCCAAGGCTATGGCTCCTCCGACCTGGCAGGTTCCTTACTCTGTATCAGGTAGCCAGGTCACCTCCCTTAGATCCCCGAACCCCGAGTTTTGTTCTGTTTGGTTAGATTTTTTTAGCACAGTTCCTCTGAATCTTACACTGAGCCCGAATCATCAATTTTGCCTCATTCTTAGCCAAAGAGTGTGTTGGCAGGTTGAGACGAGAACCCGTGGTTCAATGGAAGGCTGTGAGCCAAACACCAAGTGTCTGAGAGATCAGTAGGAGGCAGTGATGAGACGGGATAGAGGGACGGGTGGACTGATGGTAAGTGTTATAGACAGATGGCTCAACTTCAAAGACGCGGGGTGTAAGTGAGGAAAAACAATTGGTCTGGAAATACAGTTCTATCCCTATCTCTCTATCTATCTTCATCTCTATATCTGTATCCATATTGATATATACACAGTACATACTTTATATGCCAAATATGTAAAATCAGACTGCACCTTTTAGAATGGCATTATTTGAAATGACCATCATAGGTGTACTAGTCCTGAGGTTGCCCACAGAAATGTTATTTTCTTTAGTGCATCCAGAGTTGAGGAGACAGCACACTTGTAAAAACTCAAATGTAACTGTCTTTATTTTCAACAAGACATACAGTTGCCCAGACAGAGGGAGACAGAAAGCTAGTAAAGCATACAAGGTAATTCACGGCATTTTCAGAGTTGGTAGTAACTATGGGAAGAAGAAAAGTGGTTTCTTTTAATACTAACTCTCCCTGTAGCTACCATAATACCTCACTGGGAGAATAGATGTATCCATGTGTAACAAAGACCTCCATCTGACAAATAGCCTGAATCGTGTGCATGGGTTTATCAAATGCCCTCCTTCCTGGGCTATTGTTAAAGACTTAGATACAAATTTTTACACTACCTCTCTTCCCCTCCCTTCATCCACTATAATTTGCCCCCGAATTCTAGGCATACCACCTTCTTTTATTGACTCATCCTTCTTTCTAGATAGATTAATGTCATTGATTAAGCCCCAGCAACTTCTTTTACCAATTAATCCTAGTCATGAATGACAGATACACTTATGGATACTAGCTAAGTTGTTTCCCACATCTCTTCAACTACATATTGACAACCTATTCTCCTGTTCTGGGGGTATCAAACTATTGCCTTCCAAGTTCTGGCTCTGATATTTTGTTTAATTTAGCTAGAGTAAATTATACGATCCATAGTGGGAGCTGAATTTCTAACAGTGATTTCTTTTAATGTGTCTGTAAAATTTCTAGCAGGTATCACTTACTAGGTAGTGCTATTTGGCATCAGGATGCCCAGCCATCATTTACACTAAAGACACAGGTCCTCAGAGAGGACAGATATCTAAGTACCCTCCTAGCAAAATGGCATCTGAAGGAGGCATTTTCCCAGTTTGGGTCAGGCACATACTATATTTTACCCTATCCTTCTGCATATGCTGAAGTTTTCCTTATGTAGGAAAACAGTATAGTTTAATGGAAAGAGAGAAATTAGATGAAGCTGTAGGTTGGTAATCTGAAAATTAGAATTTGCTGACCCATCTCAGAGGGAGCTGTTATTGAAATTAACATGACACAGAGTAAAATATCTAAAGTAGGTAATCAATTACCCATTCTCTTGATGTTCTACCAAATTCTGGTATGGGACATTTAATTAATGGAACAATGAAACAATTGTTCCATTAATTAATGAAATTAATTTCATTAAATAATGAAATAATTCTAGTAAAATACCTTTACAATCTTAAAAAAAAGTAAAATATGTTTTTCTGAGTGATAAGTAAGAAATCCCACACCCATAATAAAAATATAAGAGTGCATGGTTTGTGGTGCCTGGGTGTCTCAGTTGGTTAAGCCTCTGACTCTTGGTTTCAGCTCAGGTCATGATCTTACAGCTCCTGGTTCGAGCCCCAGATCAGGCTCTGCACTGATAGTGCGGAGTCTCCTTGGGATTCTCTCTCTCTCTTTTAAAATAAATAAATCAACTTTTTAAAAAAAGAGAGTGCATGGTTTGTTTCCTTGAGAAGTAAAATTCTTTTATGCTATTAATATTAATTGGGAGTCATGAGGCCAATTCCAAGGAAAAACTTATTTCTCCCATTTGTTTTATAGATTTCCTCAATTCAATTAAACCTTTTGTTTTGGAGAGAGAAAGAAAAATATTTTAAAGGTAAGAAGATCTATAAATGAAAGCAAAACAAAATACCTACCTCAGTATTTTATATATTGCTTCAAATGATTTATCCCTCTCTCAAATACTTAGAACTAGTTTATGTAATACCCGTGTCATATCTTGGGAGATCTCTCCATCTCTGTCTCCGTCTCTGTCATTAACCTCACAGCAGAATTGCAGGATTTCAGAACAAGTCATAGGAATGTCAAGTGTCACATACAGATGCAACAGATGAGCATGGGCAAAAGATAAGGAAGGACACTTAATTAATGATACAATGAAAGTAAAATTTGAGTCAAGCCAGAAAATAGAACAAATAAGGTAACCTAAGCTTTGATTCTCATTTGCTTTCTCTTTGTTTTTCATTGTAATCCATTTATTGACAAGTTTGCTGACTGACAAAGGCTGGCCAGTACAGAAAGTGTCAGAACAAATGCCTCAGGATTTTGATAACCCATTGAATGGTATTGATCATTCTTTGGCTTTCACGGATATTTTCCCTCCGAATAGATAAGCAGAAATATTTTTAACTATTTATCTTCTAATTTACCCAGTGCAACTCTCCTGAATTAGAATTCTTTTCCACTTTTGGAAGACAATATTTTATATGCTGAAAAGAATCACTATTCTCACTGTGGTATATTCTCCTATTCTCAGTAAAGAGATTTATCTTATATTGTCATTTTGTTGTGATTATTAAATAGAATCGGCAGTTTCAAAATTCTGTTGAAATTAGTATTTTTGTTTTATATTCTAATTTTATTAGACATATTTATTAGATATATTAGATGTATTTATATTCTAATTTTATTTAGATATTGTAAGGTTTAATTTTCATACATATGCATTGTTCTTATTTTGTCATTATTTATTTGCTGCATTTACCACATACTGATTTTCTGATGCGAAAAAAATTAAAAATAAAAATCTTAGTGTTTTCTTTATTTTCCAATCTGAGAATTAAAAGAATGACTCATTCAGACATATAACAAGGAGCTATGGATCAGGTGGAAGTTATTTATAGTAGTGTAGACCTAGATAATTATAAAAAGAAAATAGACCAGAAAAAAAAATAGTAAATAGTGACTTAATCTTTTCATTAAAATGACCATTAAATCACAATAATCACCAAAAAAACACATGAATAGCATATCAAATATTTCTCTTTTTTAAAAAAAAATGTTTATTTGTTTTTGAGAGAGAGAGAGACAGAGTGCGAGTGGGGTGGGGCAGAGAGAGAGGGAGACACGGAATCTAAAGCAGGCTCCAGGCTCTGACCTGTCAACAGAGTCTGACTGATGCAGGGCTCGAACCCATAAACCATGAGATCATGACCTGAGCTGAAGTCTGCACAGGTTGACTGAGCCACCCAGGCACCCCAAATACTCCTCTCTTTGCTCTCAGTTTAGCCACTGAGGGCAATCACACAGAAGATACCTATTTCCCATAAGTGGCTTAGCATATGCTAGGCATGACATTATGTTATGGATTGAAGCAAAAGTAACTCTCCATCTGTAAGTTCCAGAAAAATCCAAATCTGTTGAAAAGGATGTGGCTTCTAACCCAAGTTAAAAGGTGTATACTTCACAGAAACTGGACTGATACTATTAGTAACTAAATATGGAACTAAGCTCCTAATTATTAAGCCAGAAAAATTATAATCAAGCAGGTAGAATAAATAAAAATAGTAACAATGATCAGCAGATGGAAAGAGGTTGTTGATACCTCCTAAGCCTTTAACACGCTTTCTACTGTCACTTCATAGCCCTTCCTAGAGGCAGTAAATCACATTCCTCTTGGTTTGGACATGTTCTAGGAGCCCTGGATGTCCACTGATGGCCATCTATTTCCGTGCATTGTTAGTGATTCCATTTTATTTTTAAAAAATTTTTTTAATGTTTATTTATTTTTGAGAGAGGAGAGAGAGAGAGAAGCAGACTCAGAATCCGAAGCAGGCTTCAGGCTCTGAGCTGTCAGCACAGAGCCTGATACGGGGCTTGAACTCAGGAACCGCGAGATCATGACCTGAGCTGAAGTCGGAAGCTTAACTGACTGAGCCACCCAGGGGCCCCTTAGTGATTCCATTTTAAAAGAAGCCATGGACAGCCAAGAAACTGTGTGCCTTACTCCCTAGCTTCTCCTCCAGGAATGTTCACTACCAGTCAAGGGAGAGATAGAGAAAGTCAGAGGCCTGGTTTGAGAATGTAGTTGTAGGGCCCTGAATTTCTATATATTTGTGCTTTGGACAGATTTCTTCCTGAAATATTGGGCAGCACATAACCTCCTATAGGCAGATTTCTAGGGGAACCGTGGATTCCTCTATGGAACTAACAGTCTGACCTATATTCTATTACATTTGCCTAAAAAGGCCAGAAGGGGAGTAGGACACAGTTACACCTCCTTCCCTAGGATATCCAAGTGATAGACCTCTGGATCATAAAGCAGTGACAGTGAATGTTCTTGTGATGAAACTAGTTACAGAATTAGAGGAAGCCTAATCGTGGTGGGGGAAGAATTGGGGGAAAGTTGTCAAAAGGCATAAACTTCCAGTTATAAGACAGGTAGGTACTGGTAACATAACGGTGACTAAAGTTAGCACTGCTGTATGGTGCATTTTGAACTTGTTCAGAGTTCTCATCACAAGAAAAAAGTATTTCTTTTCTCTTATGTCTGTATGAAATGGTGGATTTAACTAAACTTACTGTAGTAACCTTTTCATAATATATGTAAGTCTAGTCATTATGCCATACACCTTGAACTTACACTGTATGTCAGTTATATCTCAATAAAACTTAAAGGAAAACAGAAGCTTTCCACTCTGAAATAAGTATACAGAATCCCTCAAAAAAAGGGGTGGAGGAGAAAAAAATGAGAGGAATCTTGGAAAACCTCTAGCTTAATTTTCTCATTTTACAGAAAAAAACCCACCTTAGTTCAAATGGTAATTCTACATATAGAGCATGTGTACAAGCTACAACTCATGAACTATCTTTACAAGAATATTCATTTGTGTAGTTACTTCCAGGGAAATGATTGAAAACTTTATTGAAATCAGCAACATTTTGCTCCTGGATTTGATGACATCATATGCACATGTTACCCCTGCACTGTTTAAACATCTTCATGGTAATTGCTTATATTAGTGAAGTTAAAGATGTTAATTCATTGTTTACCTAAAGTCCACAGTATCTCTTTGAGAATAAAGATTTATTTCTTGAAGTGATACTGATTTTTCATTAAAAATAAGTGCATTATTAGATGGAGAATTTCTTTCTTGAAGAAAAAATATAATCTCTGAGCTCAATGTAGTTGGAAATTATCCCCTTATGTGGACCCAGGAAGGAGCCTCGTTTCATCAACAATGAAATAAGAATCATAACCTAATCTACCATAAAATGACTATTGAGAAAAATAACATCTCTTTCATCTATGGAAGTAAGCAAGCTGTCTCTAACTGCCCCACTGCTCTGTTGAAAGCCTCTTTAAGAAATTCATTAATAATGAAGTTTACTTGTTTTCCCAAATTAATTAGAGAAACATTTGAATACACATTAACCACTGCTGAATAGTAAGTGTCTTAAAAATGCAGATAACATTTTTAACCATTAGATTTTAGATCTTTGGCTGATAAAACAATGAAGAGGATGTGCCCTTTCTAGAAAACTCCCACCTCAGATCTCTTCTAGTCATCAATTCCTCTTAAAAAAAATGTGGAAGCATCCCTCTTCTTTGAGACTATTTTCATGATAGGAAACACAACTTTGTAAATACATGTTAGGGTTACGTATGCAAGTAGACTGATCTCTTTGCATTTTCTTCCATATAAAAAGGATCAGAGACATCCATATTTTTAAAAGACCACACACTGTAAATGTATTTATGGAATTTATGCTTATTACCAACAGTACAAATAGTATTTGATCTGAAGTATCTCCTTCATATAACTGAGGGTTTTTTGTTGTTGTTTTTTGCTTTTTGCTTTTTTTTTGTTTTGTTTTATTTTGTTTTTGGTTTTGGTTTTTGGTCACAGAAGGGTGAAAGAGTATTGGCATTCTGATCAGGATCTTTTATTACCCTTCAAAACATCTACAAAAACACCTAATATACAATATGATGACTATAGTTAATCATACTGTGTAGTACATTTGGAAGTTGCTAAGAGAGAATTAAGTTCTTGTCACAAGGAAAAAATTTTGTAGCTACATGTGATAATGGATGTTAACTGTGGTGATCAATTCACAATATATGCATGTATTGAATCATCCTGTTGCACACCTGAAAATAATATAATGTTATATGTCAGTTATGTCTCAATAAAAAATTTTGAAAAATCTAAAACTAAAGGGGCAGTTGGCCCAGGAGAAATAACATCTCAGTGATGCAGTGAACTTGTGGTCAATGGTAAAGATTATACTGCATGACTTACAGAAAAAAATCCATAGGCACAATTTCAAAAAATAAAAATTAGGGGCGCCTGGGTGGCGCAGTCGGTTGAGCGTCCGACTTCGGCCAGGTCACGATCTCGCGGTCCGTGGGTTCGAGCCCCACGTCGGGCTCTGGGCTGATGGCTCAGAGCCTGGAGCCTGTTTCCGATTCTGTGTCGCCCTCTCTCTCTGCCCCTCCCCCGTTCATGCTCTGTCTCTCTCTGTCCCAAAAATAAATAAACGTTGAAAAAAAAATTTTTTTTAATAAATAAATAAATAAATAAATAAATAAATAAAAATTAAACCTTACTGTGATCTGTTGAAAGCCTGTTTCAGAAAATAAGTTTCCAGATTGTCTAATCTTTGACCTTGAGAATTAGGACCGTGCTGAAATGTCAATATTGCAATACCCAATGCTCTAGTGAAAACTTAGGAAAACGGCCAGGAAAGAAAGTGGGTGGATGCTCTTTGGAATCTTTCTGAAGCTGTACAAATTATTCTGCCATGATAAGCCTGCTAGCTCTACTTTCTACAAACAGCCAGTGTGGCCAAGCATAAAGCTGTCCGTCAGAGAAGGGTTAATTATTTAATTAAAAGGAGAGGCCTTACATGACTGCACCATGAACTTGATGATAGTTGAGTTAAACACAAAACCAGATGCTTTTGTGTTTGCTGGTTGTATTTGATTTTCATGTGTTTGTTCATTGCCATGCTTAGCATTATTGGGCGGCTATAGTCTAGAAGATAAAATCCTTTAATACTCTATTTAGAACTACAGGAGATGAAACTTGATCAATACTTTCTATGAATCTGTAAACTGTTACAGCACAGCATGTTCCCACAGCCTCTCCCCTGGTGACATGGCTATATTATTTTGGGGCCAGAGGCCCAGGCAATATTGAAATCCTGCTTGAATTCATCTTCTACAGGCCATAAAAGTGACAAGATCCCCAAAGATTTACATTTTTTTATGCTATAGATTAATCAATCTTGTAGGTGGAAAAGAAGGATTTTGGTGTGTATGCTATAGACTGTCTTTTCAGCCTGGGGAGAGTGTAAGAAATTAATTTTCTTTTTCCAACAGAAGTGGACAGTGAGGGTGAGTTGTCTAAATCAAAGAAAATGCAGTTAAAGTATCCTTTTGCCACATGGTTTTTGATAGATTCTGAAGAAGATGTCCGCGGTGTCATAAAGAAAAACTTCTGGAATGCATAAGTGTATGGAAAATAACTCTTTGGCAACAACAGAGTAGCAACTGATTTTGTTGTTGTTAAACTCAGATACTGATTAAGAATTCGGTCTGTTCAGAATAGTTACCAACTGAAGTATTTATTATTGATGTTCAAAATGTGAGGATCACACAGATCTCACAAAACTATTACGTTATCTGTCAGAACAGAGATGCTAAAATGGGCTTCCTTTGTTTTTAAGAAAAAGCTGTCAGAGTTTTCCATATTTCATTCTCCAAAGATAGAATTGTTTTTTTCCAAGGCTCTTATCAATTATTTATGCACAGTAGCAGCTAAATTATTTTAATTTTTGCTTTGGACAGTTCTTTAGCATAAAAATGCCACTGACAATTTCAAAATGTCATTGAGTATTTTACAGACTAAGGATATTTTCTAGAAGTGTTAACTCACCTGTCCCACCAATTTAAAGAAGTTAGGATTTCCCCATAGACAGGAGGAATAATAGGAAATTCATCCAAATTTTTAGAGAGCTCTAGTTCATTAAAACTCTTGGAAGGACAATTCAGCAACAGCTATCAAAATTAAAAATGCATCCGGCCTTTGACATACCAATTCTATTTCTAAAAATTTATTTTATAGGATAGGCACACATGTAGATACACTTTCATGTGCATGAAAATACTTTTCTTTAAAGTTATTCACAGAAGAATCTTGGTAGAAACAAATGATGGAAAACTAAATGCTCATTTTTAATAAATTCTTTAAGGGCCTTATATCCAACTATATGTTGGATCACTATGCAGCAGATATACTGATGTACTGATATGGAAAAATTACCTCCATACTGTTGGATAGGAAAATAAATGATAGAGGATTATATATATATATATATATATATATATATATATATATATCATTATTATATAAAAAAATATATATAAATATATATATTATATATTTACCATTTATGTACAAAGAGGGGAGGGTGGTAGAATACATTTTTATATTTAATGTAATCTCTGGAAGAGTATATTTGACACTATTAAACCATCAACAGTGGTTCCCTGTGAGGGATTAGGTAGAAAATATGTATCTGAAGAGAGAAATGGAAGGAGACATTTCTCTATGTCCCCATTTAAATTTTGTTATGTTTACATTTGAACCGTATGAATAGATTTAGTCTAAAAAGGTAAAGAAATAATTTTTAAAGTAAAAAAAAATATACATATACACATCAGTCTCCAAAGAGAACGTGATCTATTGGATAAGTCAGGTCTTTGAAAATTCTAGTACCTTGTGTGGAAGACGCACTTACTGTCCATACCATTTGTCAGGTGTCATTGCTTCAGTGTGAGCCACCAACTTACAACTGCCAGCATCACTGCTGTGCTTCATGGTGGGGCAGATCATAAGTGCTGGAGAATTAGTGCTTCCTCTGTGTCTAGACCAGCCCTCAATCAGCCACCAAAGGTGGTTGCTCAATTAGTATTCCAGCTCCCTAGCCCCTCAGTAGGTAACCTGGAGGTCTGAATTATAGAATCAAGCTATATCGCTCAAGGGGGTAACTTGTCTGCTAATGTGTCCTTTGTTGGCTACCTTTATTTTCTTCTCTCCTTCATTTTTTTCCAAATTCCTGAGATTACTTCCTAAATAAACTACCTGTACCCTAATGCTCTTGCAGGGTTTGCTTCTTGAGGAATCCAAATTAAGACAGTTAGTACTAGAAGTTGGGTTGTGAAGTGATAACTTCTGGTGTGCCACACCACCCCCATTACTAAGACTCCAGTTGTGGAATGAGATAGAAGTTCAGGGGGATGAAATGGCTTATAAAATATCTCTAACATCCTAAGAGAAAAAGGGACGGTGATAATTATAGATTATGACATTGGTTGATTACTGTTGAGTGAAGTAATGAAGTGAGCTTCAGGTAACCCACCTATCATCCCAAGGCCTTGTGAAACCTAGGAAGTCTTTATGGCAGTGTTTAGAGGGATCTTTTATCTCCTACAATTGGAGGGCAGCTTGTGTTGAAAAGTCAAGCCAGGATCTGATAGAGAGAGTAGTTGTATCACCCAGAAACTCAATTCATGGCCTTCTACAATAAAATCAGAACTCTGGTAAAAGATAATTGGGATCTTGAGACCTGGGATGGGGTCATATAGAAGATACACTTGAGGACCTTGAGCCCCAGAGTCCCCTGAACCCTCTAGGCTGGAAGAAGTAGCATATTCCCTCTTGCTATAAATTTGGAGCCCCCACCCCACCCCCGCCTTGTGTGAAGACCATGCAGAGGCAGATGACTCCCAATATGATACTAATCATCCTCCAGATATGCCCCCACCTCCCTCTTCTGTCCCTGTACTATTTACTAGGACCATATCACAACATGACTTACTGTGGGAGAAAAACCCACATGATCTAACTAAAATGCCCAGGATGAACCAGAAAAACATGTTTCAGAAGGGATCTTGAGGATGCTGGACTGTGGTGAGGTATGAAATATAAGACTGTATAAGAGAGTTTATTGCCACAAAGTGTTCACCCACAAATGAGGATTTAATGTCCTGGCAAGGATACCTATACTGTGGAGATGCCTCCTTCCAGTTTGGAGAAAAGAGTGGAAAATAAGGTGAAGGTGGCAGAACTTTCTTGACAAAATATTGTAGGAGGGTTCAAAAAGCTCAGAGAGCTGGTCATGCTGGAACAAATGTTATGTAAGACCAGAAATACCACCAAATGCTTCTATATATTGGGAAGGCCCAGAGAACACTCCCTTCTCTAGCAGTAAAGATTTCACTAGTTGTCTGTAGGTAGGGGTGCCAGATAAAACACAGCATGCAATATTTGGGCATACTTTTGCTGAGAAGTTATTCACTATTTTTCTGAAATTCAAATTTAACTGGGCATCTGTTGCTTATTGTTTTGTTTTGTTTTGTGTTTTGCTAAATCTGGCAACTCATCCCATTGGCCAATGTTGATAATAGGGAATACCACTATGGAAATGGGTTCCCTAGAGTCACAGGGGATGGAAGGATTTCAGAATAATAGAAGCCATGTAATTGTACTTCACCATCACAGGCAAGGGGAAGGGAATTTTGAAAAGGGTAACAGAGCTGGAATAGCAGCTGGAATTCTTAACAACAGGGATCTGTAGTAATGGCTCACAGAACAAGGTATTCCAAGAAGCAAGGTGAATGAGCAGCCACTGACAGTGCTATTTAACGAGTGTAACCAAAAATGATCCAGAATGGGTGATTTTAGCTACTGCAATTGAAAATTTTGACTCTTTTCCCAGTTTCCAGATCTAGCCAACTCTTAGACCAACATTCCTTTAGGAAAAACTCTGAGACACTCAGGAGGCATCAGGAACAATTTCCCCAAGTCCGTCTCAAAGGGACTTGCTACTATTTCCAGAGTACTTGAACACTGGGGTAGAAGGAAGTACTCAAATCCTTTTAGGACTCCTGGTTAAGCATTTGAATGAAACTTATATCAGGGGACCAAAAACACCATCATGGCCTCCGTTTGGTAAGACAGGGCAGGAGAGAGGATGGAGGAGTCATACAGAAGTCGGATGATAAATGGATTGCTGGTCCAAGTCTATCTCACAGTGGGTCTAATGTGTCTATACACCCACCTGGGTCATTTACCTCACTGTATAACTCAACATATAACTGGATTTGATATACTTAGCAGCCAGAAGAAACCTCACATTAATTCTCTGATCTGTGAGCTAAGAGCTATAATGAAAGGAAAGACCAAGCAGAAGCCTTGAAACTTCCAGCTCCCTCCATGCCAAAAGAGGACACTGGAAGTAAAGCTGTGCCCCAAAGAGAAATGGCAGGGAATAGAGCCATCGTTAAAGACTTAAAGGATCCTTATTACATCCGTATTTAATTCATTAGTCACACTCTTGATAAAAACAGGTGCATCATGGTAGGTAACAAAAGACTTGTAAACTTAACCAGTTATTAACCCCAATCTCAGTTCTAATGCAAGTGTCCTATCTTATAGAACAAGTGATGCTACTACTGATCTGGTAATTGAGTTCTTTTGATCCCCAGTGGCAAGGAGAACCAGAAGTTTGCATTCACTTAGAATTGACATGAGTACCCACTAAATGTCTTGTCCTGGAGTTTCATGGACTCTTCTGCTCACTTTCACAGTGAAGTCCAAAGGGAGTTTCATCTTCTGGACACTCCCCCAAATATCATGCCTGCTCCACCATACTGATGACATTATTAATTCAACCCAAGGAGCAGGAAGGGACAAAAATGACAGACGCCTTGGTTAGAAACACTCATGCCTGTGGTTAGAAGATAAACCCTTCAGAAATAAGAGGTAGGCTATATAGTGAAATTTGTGGAGGTCCAGTGGTCTGGGGTCCAAGGACAGATGTTACACCTTGCCCCTGCTACTATTCAGAAAGAAGCACAATATTTGATAAACCCTTTCAGATTCTGAAGATAGGGCACACTGCACTTGGTGGCAAGTTGATTACATTGAGCCCTGGCTCACCCTGGAGAGCAGCAATTCATTGGTGTTTGGATGGATATATATTCTGGGTCTAGGTTTTTCTTTACTCTCTACAATGCCTCATCCAGCACTGCTTTCTGAGAGCAGTGGAATTGCCTGTAATATTGCCTTGGATGAATGGACCCACTTTATGAGGAAGGGAATGCAACAAGGAGCACATAACCATGGGATTCAACATACCACGTCTTTTCTGTCACACCAGCCATGTCAACCGCAGTCAGCCAGAGAAATACTGAATGGGCTCTTCTAATGCTACCTCTCTTTTGTGATCCCACTTGCCCACTTTCCTGCCAGTGTTTCCTGGATCACCTCCAAAATAAACTATTTGCCCTGGAATCCTCCAGTCTATACTTGCTTCTCCCAGGTGCGTGAGGGAGTGCAAACTAAAGCTTGAAAGAACTACACACCTTCTCGTCCGTTTGTCAATATCATTCTCTCTTCTAAACACGCCTGCCTTGTTCCACTTCAGTGACGGGGCTAGGATAGTGAAAGAATTTGTCCACAGCCTGCAGACCTTGCATTTTTCCACAGATACCAATTCTTATAATCAGGACACAGGATTTATTAAATTTATTTCAGACCCTGAACTTGACTTTCATTAGGTCTGCCCTGATTTATTTTTAGTGCCTTGAGTCAGTGCTTACTTCCACAGGAAAAGGCTTATGGTAGTAAATTAGGCCAGTTTTATGGGGGAGATACAGATAGTCTTGGGTTTGAATCTTACGACTTCACTTTATGTGTACTTGGAGGCAAGTGAGCTTGAGTATCAGGAACTCGGACCTAAGTGTCCTCTTCTGTTCCCCTGACAATAATAATATGTATTTCGCAAGGCTCTTTGCAAATGTGTTTAAAGCAAGTTGTTCAGTGCCTAGCACAGTATGAATCCTTAACAAAAGCTCATTTCTCCACACTGTTCTTTGTGTGTCCTCTCCCTCTTCTAACCTTGCTAACATTTATAGGGGCACCTGGTTGGCTCAGTAGGTTGAGCGTCCCACTCTTGATTTCAGCTCAGGTCACGATCTCATGATTTGTGGGTTTGAGCCCTGTGTCGGGCTCCACACTGTCAGTGCAGAGTCTGCTTGGGATTCTCTCTCCCTCCCTCTCTCTCTGCCCCTCCCGTGTACTCCCTCTTTCAAAGTAAATAAAATAGTCTTTAAAAAATTGTTTAAAAAAAAAAGGAAATATTTGGGGTACCTGGGTGGCTCAGTCAGTTACGCATCCAACTTCAGCTCAGATCATGAGCCACAGTGGGTTCAGGCCCTGTGTCGGGCTCTGCACTGACAGCTCAGAGCCTGGAGCCTGCTTTGGATTCTGTGTCTCTCTCTCTCTCTCTCTGCCCCTCCCCCACTAGTGCTCTGTCTCTCTCTGTCTCTCAAAAATGAATAAAAACGTTAAAAAAAATTTTTTTTAAAGTCAATATTTATAATATAGAAGTGACACCTTTGAGGGTTAAGGGACATAAAGTAAGTAGAATGCTTATAACACAGTAAGTGTTCAATAAATGTCAGCCTCTCCCCACACAGCACTATCCTTACCTACTTTAAATTGTCAAGCTTTCAAACTACTTTACCCAGTTATTACTGGGGAGAAGAAGAGGATATTCTTTAATCAGACCTCAGTTCTAGCCATTTAGTTTCTAAATTTTTTTTTTTCAACGTTTATTTATTTTTGGGACAGAGAGAGACAGAGCATGAACGGGGGAGGGGCAGAGAGAGAGGGAGACACAGAATCGGAAACAGGCTCCAGGCTCTGAGTCGTCAGCCCAGAGCCCGACGCGGGGCTCGAACTCCCGGACCGCGAGATCGTGACCTGGCTGAAGTCGGACGCTCAACCGACTGCGCCACCCAGGCGCCCCGTAGCCATTTATTTTCTAGAGCAGCGATTCTCCCACATAATCCTTTGACCCTCATTATAGATTGGTCTCTGCACCTGGCTTGCTGTGATGAATGCAGTTTCTATCCCATCACCCAAAAACCAATCCGTTCGAGAGGTTACTTCCCCACAAGGCAGGCAATTCCATTTTCATGCATTTCTCTTAGAAAGATGGGAGCGAAAAAAGAGAGGAGGTGTGGAAGCCAGAGTGAAGACACAGCCAGTCATAACAAGTCTCTGTGGACAGCAATTGCTGTCCAGCGCTCTGGCTTTGAGGGGAGTGGCCCAGGCTCCAGAATGTATTTATTTATTTTTTAAATGTGTATTTAGTGTTGAGAAAGAGAGAGAGAGAACGTGAGCCAGGGAGATGCAGGGTTGAGGAGGGACAGAGGATCTGAATCGGCTCAGAGCCGACAGCAGAGAGACCTATGCGGAGCTCAAACTCATAAAATGAACCGTGAGATGATAACCTGAGCCAAAGTTGGATGCTCAACTGACTGAGCCACCCAGGCGCCCCTGGGCCTCAGAATTTCTTTTTTTTTTTTTTTTTTAATTTTTTTTTTCAACGTTTTATTTATTTTTGGGACAGAGAGAGACAGAGCATGAACGGGGGAGGGGCAGAGAGAGAGGGAGACACAGAATCGGAAACAGGCTCCAGGCTCTGAGCCATCAGCCCAGAGCCTGACGCGGGGCTCGAACTCACGG